>NC_134270.1:175533111-175570663 GCF_031893055.1 Leptodactylus fuscus | reverse complement strand
ATAGTGATGTAGACACAGTTAGTACTGCCTCCAAGTTTCTTCTTGTAAATGATGTAGGTACAGAGAGTAATGCCTCCCTATCTTTTCCTGTAAATGATATAGGCAAAGGTAGCACTGCCTCCCTGTTTCTTTCTGTCAGTGATGTAGGCACAGCTAGTACTGCCTCCATGTTTCTTCCTATAAATGATATAGGCACAGATAGCACTGCCTCCCTGTTTCTTTCTGTCAGTGATGTAGGCACAGCTAGTACTGCCTCCATGTTTCTTCATATAAGTGATATAGGCACAGATAGTGCTGCCTCCCTATCTTTTCCTGTCAATGATGTAGGCAGAACTAGTACTGCCTCCCTGTTTCTCCTGTTAGTAATGTAGGCACAGTTAGTACTGCCTCCATGTTTCTTCCTATAAGTGATCTAGGCACAGATAGCACTGCCTCCATGTTTCTTCCTATAAATGATATAGGCACAGATAGTGCTGCCTCCATGTTTCTTCCTATAAGTGATATAGGCACAGATAGTGTTGCCAACCTATCTTTTCCTGTACATGATATAAGCACAGCTGGTACTGCCTCCATGTTTCTTCCTATAAATGATATAGGCACAGATAGCACTGCTTCCATGTTTCTTCCTATACATGATATAGGCACAGATCGCACTGCCTCCATGTTTCTTGCTATACATGATATAGGCACAGATCGCACTGCCTCCATGTTTCTTGCTATACATGATATAGGCACAGATAGCACTGCCTCCATGTTTCTTCCTATACATGATATAGGCACAGATCGCACTGCCTCCATGTTTCTTGCTATACATGATATAGGCACAGCTAGCACTGTCTCCATGTTTCTTCCTATACATGATGTAGGCAGAGATACTGCTGCCTCCATGTTTTTACCTGTCAATGTTGTAGGCACGGCTAGTACTGCCTCCATGTTTCTTCCTATACATGATATAGGCACAGATAGCACTGCCTCCATGTTTCTTCCTATACATGATATAGGCACAGCTAGCACTTTCTCCATGTTTCTTCCTATACATGATGTAGGCAGATATACTGCTGCCTCCATGTTTCTACCTGTCAATGTTGTAGGCACAGCTAGTACTGCCTCCATGTTTCTTCCTGTAAGTGATATAGACACAGCTAGTGCAGCCTCCCTGTTTCTCCTGTTAATAATGTAGGCACAGCTAGTGCTGTCTCCCTGCCTGAAGAGACCCAGAGTATAATAATGGCACTTCCATTTCAGATTAAACTTGAGGATGAATTTTGAATATTCGTGAAACAAATCTCTACCGGTGACCCCCGCGTGTAGACCTGACCCTATAGCGGTCAGACCATTCTATATATGGTGGGATTGTTAGCGCCGATCATTACGTCTATAGCCCAGTTGGGATCAGCTGACTTTCCGCCGCAGGCTACCGCTCTCCTTTTATGCTCCGGCCGCCCAGAGAGCGTTAATGATCTGGATTTAACATCTGTTATCAAATTCATCTGCAGTTATTGCAAGTGGAAAATGATGGTAAAAATGTAAAACAGAGCGGCAGGAAGGAGTCATGTGGGCAGGTAGGAGCGCGGCCGCCATTCATCCCGCTCGTGCAATGTGCTGATTACATCGCCCGCATTAGTGCTGCATTTATCTGGAATTGACACGTATACCATGTGCGCAGTTTTCCTGCAGAAGTTAATTAACACTGTGTGAACTCTGTGCTATAGGAAGGATAATTAACAGGGAAGCTAATCTTTGACGTGCAAGCAAATTCTAATGTCACGGACCAGGGGCAGTGTTCGCACATCACGCACTCGCGCAGACCGCGCGCTTCACACCGGAGACTCTGTATAGGGCCATGTCATAGAACCAGTGCGTGCTGCATAAGTGACATCTGATTCTGGGAAAGCTGGGTGAAGAACAACCAATATGGATTCTATTATGGATCCTATTGGGATTGCAACATATCTTTCCAAAGGCACAATTGCCTATTCTTCTATGAAATCAGGAAGCCAGGAAAGTTGGGTGCCATGTTGGTCATATATTTTAACTCATCTTTCACTGGGTGACTGATTAGCATTTTAAAAGTTGTCACCCAGCTTTCCCAAGTGCCTATGTGCAGTCATCTATATCATCTAACCCCTATACATATAGGATCCTATATACTTGTTACATTGTCTTTTCCTGTATGAATTCTGATTGTGTCATATATAGGTTGTTTGCAACTCAGCTTTCCCAGGTTTCCAAAAGGCGTACAAGTGTTTATATAGTGATACCAGACATAACTAATTATATATGACTTTCAGGACCCTGGGAAAGTTGGGTTTCAACCCAATGCTAAGTAGATACATTTGAGTTCTTATAAACAATTCCATCACATTCTATGTCCTCTTCTTTCATCTTTTTATAGACAGCCGATGACTTAGTAGTCACCCAACTTTCCTGGACTCTTCTTAACTAATCTAAGTTTGTCTTTCAGGTATCTGGAAAAGTTGGGTTTGAATTCAATGAAGTAGATACGTTTGAGGTGTTACAAGTCACCCCTTGCCATGATCATTCCTCTTCCTCCATCTTTCTTCAGGTGACCAATGACTTTATTGTCATCCAACTTTTCCAGACTCTTAACTAATCTAAGTCTGCCTTTCGGGAATCTGAAAAAGTTGGGTGTCATCCTAATTCTAAGAAGTCATCCCATCTCATGATCATCCCTCACCCTCCATCTTTTTCTAGATGAGTAATGACTTTATTGTCACCCAACTTTACTGGACTCTTAACTAATCTAAGTCTGCCTTTCGGGAATCTGGGAAAGTTGGGTTTCAACCTAATGCTAAGAAGTTATGTTTGAGTTGCTTAGATTCATCCCATCTCTTTATCATCCCTCTTCCTCCATCTTTTTCTAGATGACTAATGACTTGGTTGTCACCCAACTTTCCTAAGCTCTAGCTAATCTAACATTGCCTTTCAGGAACCTAAAAAAGTTGGGTGTCAAAGTGAAGAAAGATACTCGTATATAAGAGTCTGTGCTCTGTGTCAGAACGTGATATAATAATCCTCCTTCCGCCGTCTAAGAATAACCCTGCGGAATATAATTAGATTGATTAACCCTTCCCCGGCCTCCTGCCTGTAATGCCCTGACTCACCATCGCCTGGAGCTATAACCTTCAGAGAGCGGCAGCAATGTGACTCATCTTGTGTAATGTACAAGGAGCCTTCCAGACAGAGATAAAGGGTCAACGATAGCGAGAAGAAGTCATCCGTATCCAAGCATCAGATCCATTTATATAAAGGGGCAAAAATGGCGACGACCCCGGGCGTGGAGGCCGGTCCCAATGCCCCGTCACTAATGGAGGGACTACTATGTCAGCCCAAGGTTATCCTTGCCATTCTTTATACTTAGCTCGGCGGAGTACTGGCTCTCATTGAGGAGACACTGATTTACTGCAATGCTTCATGGGAAGAAAGTATATGCAAATGAGCTCGGAACATTCACTAATATGGAGGTTTTTGTAGCGATTTTGTGAAAGACAACAGAACCTCCCGCCATAGGGAAGGATGATACCGGTGAGACGTCTTCATTATCCGCGTGTGGCGGGGACGGATTAATCAGCGAGGAGATAGCGGCGGCGACAATTAATTAGGAGATGATAAGGAGCCAGATCTGGGGCCACTTGTTTCCCATCGTGGTGACCTAAGTTTAATTAAATAATTGATGCTTAAAAACACCTCGGGCCGCGTTGGAAGGTGCGTCTGGCTGCGGCGCGGTTCTCCGGTACGGCGGAGTCGTGTTACAGTATGGACGAGGTAAATACTTCTAGTGTGTGCTATAAATATAGCAACAAATCTGCGGAGGACGGAATCCTCCGACGTCCTTATGACAACACTTCCTGTCCTGGGCCCGGGCACTTAGAGGGTTTTCTTATATGACTAAGATATTGATGGCTATGGTCATCCATAGAGATGAGTGAAACAGTTCAACACAAATTTTCCAAAAATTTCAGGTTTGACCCCAACCCAAAAATTTTGGGGTTCATCATCCATGAATCACTATTGTATATTATGGGTTTCCCCGGAGAATAATAATTGGAGGCCCAGGGGGAAGTGCGGAAACCAAAAAAATCACTCATACTGACTTTCCTTCCTGTCTTCTGACCTCCAATGTCACCTAACATCCCCAGGGACACATAACCAAGGGTGCCAAGAGACCTCCGCACTCCACGAGGGAGCCCAAGAGAGTAGGAAGACACCACAAAGTATAATAATATCAATTCCAATTTGGCCCAAAATTAAATTGGTGGAAAAATTCACAAAAAACAGGGTCCAAATGTTCTCTGGTCTCGTCCACGATGTCAACGGCCTTAAGCCACCATGATTGGGCCTCAGTGATCACAAGGTGGAAGTCAAGTCATGAGTCTTCGATGAAAGCCAAGGACGCCCAAGAAAGAAGACCGGACGCCATGGTGGAGTCCAAGAAAAGTGACGAAAGGTGAGCATAGCTGTTTTTTGGGTTGGGTTGAACGTAAAATTTTCGGAAAGTTTGGAATCAACCTGGTTTGCTCCGAACCAATTCTCTCACCTCTAGTCGTCCATATCAGATCGGTGGGTCAGGTCTCCGTGTTCCAACAGGTGTGGCATCACCTTTATTGGTTACAAGGCGCCCCTAATTTAGTAGTGACCTTGCCTGGTATTGCAGCTCTAAAAAAAAAAGAAAGATGCAGCAGTAACATGCGGGTGTTAGGATATAGGCTAACATATATATATGATACAAATATGAAGATTTGAGGTTCTTAGCGCAAATTCTCATGGCATTTTGTGAGCCCATCGCTGTCAGGGAGCCTTGTTGGGGGATGTAAAGCTCAGAACCTCATATTTATAAGCAATGTAAACTAAATGGATAACATCTTCCGTCTATAGATCTCTTAGCCCGGGCGGGGGGCTACTACATCTCACGGCTTGTTTGCTTTTGCATTGCAGCGGCAGCAGATTTGCACCTGCACATTTATTATTCTGAATGGAGCTTTAATACCGCGTACTGTATGGCACCGCGCCCGGTACACCATAAGGGGGAGGTGACGCTCGTGGCCTTTCAATCAATTGATCTGTGCAGTGTTAGCCCTAAAACATCTCATATCAATGACCTACCCTCAGAGGTCTGGGTTACCATGTGCTGTCTATAACTCTAGTGTTATCCTATATTGTAGAGAGGCCTTTGGGTCCCCTAAGGCTCCAATTCCTACCTATGCACCCCCTATAGCTACATTCTGTATAGAGCAAGCCCTGAACAAGCTGGAATTGTTGGCAGATTTCAGGAGAACTATGATTGCAGCTCTGGAGTATGCAGGAGATATAATGTATAGAAATATTTTCTATATGGTCAGTGATGGTCAAATTAGGTTAGCATGAGCCCACCAAAGATCATGAGACTGGAGCTGCACCATCCAGCTGTACAAAATAGGCGCATGTCCCCTTTAAATATATTGTAACTCTGCTGGGTCCCAGGGGCCCTGCTGTGATTAAGGGCCCATTACCATGTCAGCGCCCGGGCAGGATCATTCTGTTGTGACTGATGTTAGCAGCTCCTCCTATAATATCTCTATATTACCAATCAAAAAGCTCAGTAAGTGACAGAAAGTTGGGTGACAAGTAAACTCATCAACAAAGCTTTTTGTCAAAGGGCTTTCTTTGAATAGCAAAACAGTTTTTACAGTGTCACATCCTCTAAGAAATCTGAAAAAGCAAGACAGGAACACTCAAAAATTCTGTTTCTAGGAAAAATAGGTAACAAGCTATGACTCCAGAAGCTTTATTAGACCCCTGAATAACAAATCTGCTAAGGTAAGAATCGCTGCATTCCCCTGAAGGTTTTCAATGCAGGAGTCTTGGAAGCCTGACACCCCCATGTTTGACTCAAACATGAAGAGCTTATGTTCTACCTGAGCCTATGTTCTAGCACAGAGCTTATGTACTGCTATAAGCCATAGGTTCTATCAGACAGAGGCTATATTCTACCTGAGCCTATGTTCTATCACAGAGCCTATGTTCTGCTGTAAGCACACAGAGCCTATGTTCTACCCAAGTCTATGTTCTATCACAGAGCCTATGTTCTGCTGTAAGTCATATGTTCTATCACACAGAGCTTATGTTCTACCTGAGCCTATGTTCTAGCACAGAGCTTATGTTCTGCTGTAAGCCATAGGTTCTATCAGACAGAGCCTATATTCTACCTGAGCCTATGTTCTATCACAGAGCCTGTGTTCTGGTGTTAGCCATATGTTCTATCACAGAGTTTATGTTCTACCTGAGCCTATTTTCTACAAAGAGCTTATGTTCTGCTGTAAATTATATGTTCTATCACACAGAGCTTATATTCTACCTGGGCCTATATTCTACCACAGAGCCTATGTTCTGTTGTAAGCCATATATTCTATTACAGAGCTTATGTTCTACCTAAGCTTATGTTCTACAAAGAGCTTATGCTCTGCTGTAAGCCATATGTTCTATCACACAAAGCTTATGTTCTACCTGAGCCTATGTTCTACCACATAGCCTATGTTCTATCACAAAGAGCCTATGTTCTACCTGAGCCTATGTTCTATAACAGAGCCTATGTTCTGCTGTAAGCCATATGTTCTATCACAAAAAGCCTATGTTCTATCCAAACCTATGTTCTACCAAAGAGCCTAGGCTCTACTGTAAGACATATACAGAATTCTACTAAAGTCTTCAATCTGAGCCTATATTCCACTCAAACCTATTTTCTTTCTGAACCTATGTTCTACCACAGAGCTTACTTCCCACCACGAAGTTACTGTTCTATCCAAGCGTACTGTATGTTCTATCGGAGCCTATGTTCTACCCAAACCAAAGGAGCCTAAAAAAAAAAAAAGTAGGACTGCAGATCTCAACATGTTCTGCTTCTTGGAGAGCCAGGTAACCAATTATGGATCCTGCAACTTTTACAGACCCTTGTAAGTATCACTATATTCCTCTGTTGGTTTGTCATGCAGGGGTCTTGAAACCTGACAACCTCAGTGAGCACTACTATACTGTCCATGCTGGTTGTCACCTAACTAACTAGATAGTTTTAGCTATAACTTGTGACGATTTGACACACGAGGATGCCGGTGAGACCGTCTGGCTGTGTGGGGTGCGCTTTTGCTGCAGAGAGAGGGGCAGAGGGTGTAGTCAGGCGGGAGGAGGTCATGTACAAATTAATGAGTTAAGGAGGTCGGTACACCGTCTACCTATTAAAACGCCATCTTCTCGCACTTTATGTCTCCCAGTCTCCTTGTCACATGGATGTCCTTCAGGAGGCAATGATGCTTCCCTCCCCGCGCCTGTCCCGGTTGTTGCTCGCCCGGCGTAGGGTCGCTCAACCATTTGATAACTCGTAAATGATTTTATTGGCTGCAGTTATAAACATAAGCCAAGTGAGCAATTAATGAGGACGAGAGGCGATGAAAGCGCCAAAAAGGGGGCGATCCGTCAAAGTCTTCCTGCTCCGTATTGATTGACATCGATGTAAGATGACCCTATAATAACCGAAGGACAATTCAATCGAATCCCCCCCACCCCTCCTTTCCCTATATGACCGTATACAGTGTTACATAATAACCCACGACTCCTGATCAAATAGTGTCGGAACGAGCTTTTAACCGTTTGCTGGCGTCCAACCATCTTCTCCCGACTTGTCATGGCAGATTGCGGAGGGCAATGAATCCACCTTTTTCTATATGTATGCAGATGTAATGTGAATATTATTGCAGGGCTTATCTAGGGATGTATACACATTACCATTGATTATTGTTCTCCTCTCCCCCCCTATAATAAGGCGTTACTATGGCAATGTTACTGTATTACACCTCTGAGTTCCATACAGCAATATGGTAGGAACATACATCACTCTCGTGGGAAGCTGACAGACTGAAAATTGTCCTTAAGGGGCCGCTGTCTCTGTGATTTACAGGCTTTTAATTTCTTTGTGACGGTCTTACCTTTTTTTTTTCAATCTAGACCCTTTTTACCGATGGTGTCAGATTTGAAGTGAGATCTTCTCCGGCCTCCCCCGAAGCTCATTACACCTTGGATATAAGACTTTGATTTAAAGGATCGGTAATCCTAAATTGAAACCATTAAGATGAGCACTTCTTTGATCTCCAGAACTTCCCTCAAGAAGTCCTGCTGGACAAGCATTGACATCTCCATATGGATCCTTCCAGAAGTTTTGGGTGATCTTCTTTCCTAAGATCTCTTTTGGGCTACATTTGCTTGACCACATGGTATAGAGTCTATGGTATATCCAAACCTATGTTCTACTACAGAACTTATGTTCTATCAAGGAACCTATGTTCTACCCAAGCCTGTGGTCTCTCACAAACCCTATGTTCTATTTGAGTCTATATTCTACCACAGAGCCTTTTCTCTACTACAGAGCCTTTGTTCTACCATAGACCCTATGATCTATCCAAATCTATGATCTACCAATGGAGCTATGCTCTATCACAAAGCTTATACTCTACCCAAGTCTACTACACAGTCTATATTCTACCATAGAACTTATGTTCTGTCATAGAGCCTATCTTCTAACACAGGAGCTCCATCACAGAGCCTATGTTCTATCCAAATCTATGATCTACCAATGGAGCTATGCTCTATCACAAAGCTTATACTCTACCCAAGTCTACTACACAGTCTATATTCTACCATAGAACTTATGTTATGTCATAGAGCCTATCTTCTAACACAGGAGCTCCATCACAGAGCCTATGCTCTATCCAAATCTATGATCTACCAATGGATCTATGCTCTATCACAAAGCTTATACTCTACCCAAATCTACTACACATTCTATATTCACCACAGAACCTATGTTCTATCATAGAGCCTATCTTCTAACACAGGAGCTCTATCACAGAGCCTATGTTCTATCAAGGAACCTATGTTCTACCCAAGCCTATGGTCTCTCACAAACCCTATGTTCTTCTATTTGAGTCTATATTCTACCACAGAGCCTTTGTTCTACCATAGAGCCTATGTTCTATCCAAATCTATGATCTACCAATGGATCTATGCTCTATCACAAAGCTTATACTCTACCCAAGTCTACTACACAGTCTATATTCTACCATAGAACCTATGTTCTATCATAGAGCCTATCTTCTAACACAGGAGCTCTATCACAGAGCCTATCTTCTATCAAATCTATGATCTACCACTGGATCTATGCTCTATCACAAAGCTTATACTCTATCCAAATCTACTACATGGTCTATATTCTATCACAGAACCTATGTTCTATCATAGAGTCTATCTTCTAACACAGGAGCTGTATCACAGAGCCTATGTTCCAACTAAGTGTATGTTCTACCAAAGAGTCCATATTATATCATGGATTTTATATTTTACCCAAACCTAAGAAGCCTATATTCGACAAAAGTCTATGTTCTGTGGCAGAGACTATGTTTTACTTGAGTCAATAAGCCTATGTTCTACTTTAGCTTATATTCTACTATAGAGCCTATGTACTACCATAAAGTAGTACATATGTTTTATCCTGGAGTCAGTATTTAACCTAAGCCTATGTAGTACCACAGAGCCTATTTTCTATCTTGGAGCCTATATTCTATCCAAGTCTATGTTCTATTATACAGCCATTGTTCTATCACAGAGCCTATATTCTACCAAAGAGATTACACTATATCACGGATTTTGTTTTACCCAAACCAAAAAAGCCTATATTCTGCAAAAGTCTATGTTCTGTGACAGAGACTATGTTTTACCTGAGTCAATGAGCCTATGTTCTACTTTAGCTTATATTCTACAATATATCCTATGTACTACCATAAAGTAGTACATATGTTTTATCCTGGAGTCAGTATTTAACCTAAGCCTATGTAGTACCGCAGAGCCTATTTTCTATCTTGGAGCCTATATTCTATCCAAGTCTATGCTCTATTATACAGCCAATGTTCTATCACAGAGCCTATATTCTACCTGCTGTATATGTTCTGCCAAAGAGATTACATTATGTCACGTATTGTATGTTTTGCCCAAACCCAAAAAGCCTATATTCTGCAAAAGTCTATGTTCTGTGACAGAGACTATGTTTTACCTGAGTCAATGAGCCTATGTTCTACTTTAGCTTATATTCTACAATATATCCTATGTACTACCATAAAGTAGTACATATGTTTTATCCTGGAGTCAGTATTTAACCTAAGTCTATGTAGTACCACAGAGCCTATTTTCTATCTTGGAGCCTATATTCTATCCAAGTCTATGTTCTATTATACAGCCAATGTTCTATCACAGAGCCTACGTTCTACCTGTGTGTATGTTCTGCTAAAGAGCTTGTATTGTATTACAGATTTTATGTTTTACCCAAACCCAAAAAGCCTATATTCTACAAAAGTATATGTTCTGTGACTGAGACTATTTCAATGTTCTACCACAGAGCTTGTGTTCTACTTTAGTTTATATTCTACCATAGAGCCTATGTACTACCATAAAGTAGTACATATGTTTTATCCTGGAGTCAGTATTTAACCTAAGCCTATGTAGTACCACAGAGCCTATTTTCTATCTTGTAGCCTATATTCTATCCAAGCCTATGTTCTATTATACAGCCAATGTTCTATCATGTTGCCTAAGTTCTACCACAAGTCCTATGTTCTACCCAAGCCTATAATTCTATCTGGGTCTGTATTCTACCAAATGCCTTTATTCTACTCAAGTCAATGTGTTTTTAGAGCCTATGCTCTGCAAGAGTCAATATTCTGCCAGATCCTATATTCTTCAATTCCTATTTTCTACTGTTGAATATTTCTTCGGCGTGCCTGTTACTCATCTAACAATAGCTCATTGACTGACTATGATTGATATGTATTGATTTTTTAGACGCATAAGTGCAATAGTGATAAAAAGTGTTAAAAACATCATCAGGTAGGTGGTGGACCTTGACATCCCAAATGATACATGTCACCTAAAGACCATCGCACACGATGAGGGTCAAGCCGATTGGATATGGAGATGTATTATACTGTCAAACGGCATGAATGCCAGTCGGTACTCGGTGCTCGGCGCTCCCCCCTCCCCTCTGACAGCATGTAGCCTCACAGACTACAAAGGAGATCCTGAAGCTGCATCCCCCTCCTCCCTAATTTCTATTAACTATTTTGTACTAGATTGATTTCTCCAAAGTCTACAGAGATCCTGCCGAGAAGAAAAGGGGTCTGCAGTCTACGGGAAGGCGAGGAAGATGTCACGCTCCTCTAATACGAGCTACTGATTTATGCAAAAAACAGGTTCGCTTTAAACTGGGACTGCAGCGGGGGATGGCAGTATTTATTTGCATGCTAGCAGGACATCTAACAAGAATGTATTGCGCAGACAGCCTCGGTTATGCGATTGTAATCATGTCACCTTGGAGGCGATTAGACGGATGTTTTATCCTATCGGGACAAGGTTGTAAACCGGCTGCGGTATGGATCGGTTACCCTGACGTCCGATCCATCATCATTGACACTATATGTAAGTGTAAAGCATCATCCGCCAGTAAGAAGATCTTTTCTCGCTCGCCCCCTTTGGAATTATCTATAAAATTTACATCAATTGAATTCCTGGTCCTCCCATAAAGAGAGAGCGCCGGAGTAGCGCGGAGTGATGGCGGTTTAATTTACAAACAGAGGATGTGCAAGCTGTGATATTAATAGGAGAGCAGAAGTTAGATGACCTGTTAACTCGGCAGCAGAGGCCCTGGATGCGCCGCGCGTACACACAGGTCTACACACAAATTGGTTGTCAGACAAATGCAGAGTAATTTATCAAACCTAGTAAAGTCCAGGGTCGAAATTATCATTGCACAGGCACCGCCAGATTTATGAAGTGCTGTCATGGAACTCTGACATCAGTAAGCACCCTCTCCTCTCCTCTGCTCGCTGCCACCATCTTATTACACTGGCGGCCTACACAGGAGCCGCCGCACCATCAAAGTAACAGGTCGGAGAAAGCTGGGAAAGCATCATGTAGACGGATGTGTACTCATTACCGGGGGAGTGGGGGAGTGGTGTAATGTGCAAGGGGACAACCTTGTCCATCATGGACTGTGAAAGCGACTACAAATCCAAATACCATTCAGCAGACCCCTGTACCCATCAGGAGACTGAAACACCATTTAGCAGCCCACAGCTCCCTTTAGAAGACCAATTCATCATTCTCAGACCATAACGCGCTCCACCAAACTTCAGCCAGTTCTTTCACCCATCAGCAAGCCCCAACACCATTCTACAAATCCAGCACCTCTCTGGAAACTCAAATACCATATAGTAGACCCCAGAACCTATCACCTGACTGAAGCACCATTAATATGACCCTTCAGCAGACCTAAGCATTTTCAGACCCTAGCACACTTCACTAGTTTCCAACTAACTCTAGCACCATATATCAGACCCCATCACCCATCTTCAGATCAAAATCACCATTCACTAGATCTCAGCATCCCTCAGCAGAACTATGAACCCTTCAGCAGACTTGGGACCGCAACACACTTTATCAAACTTCAACTAACTCCATCACCCTTCAGCAGACCCCAATAACATTCAACAGGAACCAGGTCCTTTCAGAAAACCCAAAAACCTTTCAGCAGACTCCAACATCCATCAGCAGACCAAGGCACCATTCAGCATACCACAGCACCATTTAGTAGCCCAACATACCTCACTAGATCCTAACTAACTCCACAAGACTTCAGCAGACCACGGCACCCTTAAAATGACTCTGAATAAATCATCAAAATGTAAAAAAAAATCTCCCACACCCTACAGCAGACCCCATAACCCATCTACAGACCAAATATCAACATTCAATAGACTTCAGCACCCTTCAGTAGAACAATACACCTTTCAGCAGACCTATGCACCTTTCTGCAGACTTGGGACCACACACTTCATCAAACTCCAACCAACTCTATCACCCTTCAGCAGACACCAATAACATTCATCAGACACAAGGTCCTTTCAGCAGACCCCAACATCCATCAGCAGACCAAGGACCTATTCCATATACCACAGCACCCTTTAGCACTCCTAAGCATCATTTTCAGACTCTAACATACTTCACTAGATTTTGGATAACTCCACCACCCTTCAGCAGACCTATGCACCTTTCTGCAGACTTGGGACCACACACTCTTCATCAAACTCCAACCAACTCTATCACCCTTCAGCAGACCCCAATAACTTTCATCAGACATAACATCCTTTCAGCAAACGGGAATACCTTTCAGCAGACCCCAACATCCATCAGCAGACCAAGTCCCCATTCCATATACCACAGCACCCTTTAGCACTCCTAAGCCTCATTTTCAGACTCTAGCATACTTCACTAGATTTTGGATAACTCCACCACCCTTCAGCATAACTCCACCACCCTTCAGCAGACCACAGCAACCTTAAAATGACTCTGAACACATCATCAAAAGATAAACAACCCCACGCCCTATAGCAGGGCACTAGCAACCCTCAACAGACTGTAGCTGACAATGAATCCTTCAAAACACCCTAGTGCGGATTCTGATAGACCCCATGACACTTCAAGAGACCCCCAGCAAGTCTTAAAATAGTGCGGGCATTCAGAGGAGATAGGTCAGTGGTCAGGCGGGTTACCCGAGACATCTCAGCATCACAGTGCAACATAAAAAACTGCAAAATTAGTCATTGAGGTTTTAAACTGCCCAATGATGTGAAAATATTACTCTGGGGTGGGGTAGACTTTGGCGAGTCACTTCTATATAGTGCTCCGAGTGTACATGCGCGTCGCTCAGCACTCCGTTTCTTGTAGGCCATGGGCTTAGACACAATCAGCATGTGTCTTGTAGACAGCGGAACATGTGGCCACGGGGAATCCTTCTCCAGTATCACCTACCGTAGAAAAATTATGCTGTCTACTATGTGACTGATTGAGGTTCTTAACTAAGCCAAGACATTCCTTAAAGAGGTGGATCATTGCCGATATATTATCACTGCGGGTTCTCCGAAGCCTGCTCTTCTTAATTTATCAAGGTTGTCCACATGAAATAATGTTTAACGCGTCTGTCCGTGGGGAAGAATGTCATTTCCTGGAGCTTAACAATAATGTCTTTGGAAATTTCTGCCATATGATTGCTTCTCCTCTCCTCGTCGTATCCACTGGAGCTCGGCCTCGCGATTTGTTCTTCTAGTTTGGTAAGACGAAAAGGGCAAGAAGCTCAGGGGAAAAATTCAATGAACAGCGGTAATATGAGAACGAATGTGAAATACTGGAAATTATAGACCAGAAGCTACATAGAGGTCCCAGCACTACTCAACGGGAATGACGTTAGAGTAGAGGGGCTCCAAAAACCAAGGTAGAGTCTTTTGTTGGGGGCTCCAAAAACCAAGGTAGAGTCCTCTGAGGGGACGCCAAAAACCAAGATAGAGTACAAAGATAGGTACTCCACAATTCAAGATGGAGCCCTCTGATCTGGGCTCCAAAATGCAAGACAAAGTTCTCTGCTGGGGGAACTCCAAAACCAAGAGTCCTCTGATGGTGGCTCCAATAACAAAGCTAGAGACTAGAGATGAGCGAGTAGTGTTCGATCGAGTAGGTGATCGATCGAATACTATAATATTCGAAATACTCATACTCGATCGAACACTACTAGCTGTTCGAAGTTTAAGGTTTGATGCAGAACCAGCGTTGATTGGCAGAATGCTATACTTTGCCAATCAACGCTGGTTCTTCTCTTACCTTTCCGAAGTCTTCTCCGTGCAGCGTCCCCGCGTCTTCTTCCGGGTGGAATTCACTCTGCCTAGGCATCCGGCCTAGGCAGAGCCGACTGCGCATGCGCAGGCATGCACGCGCATACACGCGCATGTGCAGTCGGCTCTGCTCAGGCGCCAGGCCCGGGCAGAGCCGCACGCGCATGCGCAGTTGGCTCTGCCTAGGCCGGATGCCTAGGCAGAGTGAATTCCACCCGGAAGAGGACGCGGGGACCCTGCGCCGGGAGAAGACTTCAAGCAGAATCCAGCCCGACCGTCACTCGTGGACTTGGTAAGTATGATTTTATCAAATGTTGCGTACCCCTGAAACGAGCATTTTCCCCCATAGACTATAGTGGGGTTCGAAATCCGTTCGAACAGTTGAACAGTGTGCGGCTGTTCGAATCGGATTTCGAACCTCGGACACTTTAGTGTTCGCTCATCTCTACCAGAGATCTCTGTTGGAGGATCTCTAAAAACCAAGATAAAGTTCTCTGCTGGAGGGGCTCCAAAAAATAATAAAGGGGTACTCCAAAAGCCAAAAAAGAATCTTCTGCTGAGGGATCCAAAAACCAAGCTAGAGTCCTCTGGTGCAGGGGCCCCCAGACCAAGATAGAGCCCTTTGCTGGTGCAGGTTCAAGCACCATGCTCCCCTGTCCTGATGGTGAGGGAGGCTAAAGCTTGTTGGCCAACTTACGTATTCCAAGCCTGGTTGCGTTGATTGGTGGCTGGATACTCTTGCTGGTTCACACTATTATACCTGTACAGATGTAGTGGTGTTTGACACGACTCTGATAAACTTCTGCACCATGATATCAAGTTAAACTTTACCGAATCCATATTGTTAAATATTCTTCCTCTTATGGGCTCCATGGGCTTTGCCAATTCTGTTGGAGTTTTCTCAACAACCGGAAGTTCTATTATTAGGGTTGAGCCGATCTTGAGATTTCAGGATCATTTTTAAAATCCGATTTCCGATCATTTTCCAGCCGATCCTGATTGTGACATTTGCTCGATCGCCGATCGGGATCTGAACTTTCCCGATCCCGATCACTCAACCCTAGCTATTATTATACTTAGGGGTCTCATCAGCCCCCCGCGAATAACAGGAGAAGACCCAGGGAAGGTGCGGAAACATAATACAAACTGCTCCCTTGACCTCTCATGGGTGATGGCATAGGCCCAAGGGACCCACTCAAAGATCTCAGTGGTCTCATGGGGGCACTGGCGTTATCTACTTCACTGCAAGCATCATGATGTTAGCAAGCCCCATCCGACTGCCAAGACCCCATTACAGCGGCCCCTAGGGGCCCATAACATCATCCAGCATGCCATAAGAGAACCCCAAGTGAACCTAAGACAGATGAGGAAGGTGAGTATGGCCTCATTCACATCTGCATTGGTATTACATCCAGGGGAGACCGCATGAGGACCCCCCCCCCCTCCCCGAAAGGAATACCGAATGCAACTGCAAGTAGTGTTCCAGTGAAAGCGTACTGACCCCATAGACTATAATGTGCTTGCCACGAGATCTCTGCAGGGATCATGCTACAGGAAAGTACTTCACAATCTACTTTCCTGCCCGCCTGATTCGTGCGGACCCCATTATAGCCTATGGGGACCTTGCACTTTCACTGGCACACAGCTTGCAATTGCATTTGGCAGTCCATTTGGGGGGTCCTCATGCGGTCTCCCCTGGATGGAATACCAATGCAGATGTGAACGAAGGGTACCAGTGTTTATTATGCTTTTGCACCTTCCCTGGGTCTACACCTAGTATGCCCTGAGATCTGACAACACCCTGGAATACAATAATGGTTCATGGTGGGGAACCCTGACAATTTTTGATTTGGGTTGAACCCAAAACTTTTCACAAATTTTGGCCAAATCTAGTTTGTTCTGTCCAAGTCTAACTATAACCCCAGTGGTGTCCGGCCTTGACCAATTCCCTCCTCCGGACGGAGAACACAAGAACACTTGGCCAAACATAGTGTGCCTGTCTATAATGGGAATAATAGGAATAGCTGTTGGCAAGTCATAACGCCCCAATTCCCGGGGTATCGAGGATTCCTCCAGTGAACACCTCTCCCAATGTCATTTAGGATATAACATAGAAAGCCACCTGTAGCTATGCGCTACGTTATTGCGTTGCAGCGTGACATCCGATCTCGCTTCACTTCTGCAAATGTCATTACCGAGAAAAATTCCAGCGCCCGGGGGACGGAACGAAGATTGTAAAAAATTAAAAGGAAAAATGAAATTGAAACCTCCCTGCCCCCATATCCATCCCCTTATTATCGGCATAAATAACGACTTCCTGCCCGCAAATTGGATGAAAAATTCCATAAACGGACGGGGAAAAAAAACTCGCCAGGTTCACGCAAAGGGCTTTTGTAAACAATATTATATAATAAGATTGCAGCCGACCGATACAAGTTTAGTATTGATCCGAAATATTAATACACGTAGCCCCGGGGGCTAGAAAAGAAGAGGAGACAAAAATGGAAGTCGCCGCGGGAGGGGCGGGCCGGGCACTTCGCCGTCTCTTGTCTCGCTCCGTCCGCGGGAGGAAAGTACATTGCGGATGTAGGAGAATGAACGTGTCACCGTTCCGATGACATGTGTTAAATTGCGCACAAGATGCATCAGAATTCTTTGTTACGTTTTTTTTTTCTTCCGTCTCTCTTTAGTGTCAGGCGCCGCGGTTGCTCTGACAGGTCTCAGAATCCGCCGGCGAACAATCTACAGCAAATTAAACATGATTACGGCGTCTTCCTATATTTGACATCATTTCAATGCATAAAGGTGCGCTCATTATCCGGCCGCCTCCAGTCGGCGGGGCTCCTCGGGTCGCGCCTTGCTTGCAGTGGAGGAATCGAGCTCAGGAGTTTGCGCCGGGTGCAGTTATGAGCGAGCCGTCATCTTCCTGATGTGAGCCGTATCTAATTGTGTCGTGCGGCCGGGATGTGCTGTGAATGGGGAAGCAGCTTTATTTTTTAATAGTTTCATCGATCCCTTGTACATCTTCGTAGGAATCCATTTTGTCTCCGACTTGGTTCACTGAAGAGTGAATGAGCAGGGCGACGGGATTCGCATCATTTCGTGTGTTGTTTTTTTTTCTCTTCTGGAACACCTGCAAATAAGAAATGACAAATTTTCCTTGATGAGGCTTTAGAAATTCTGATTCCTTTCTGAATTATAGCAAAGGCTGCCAGCGATGCGGAGTGTGACGGCTCCTATTAGAGAGGTGATAGAGAGCGGCTCATAGCGAAAGAATTACAATGGAGACCCGTAATGTGGTGACATCATAACTTACCCCACCATGTGACAAGACGGACGACAGAACCCTCAAGAGCAGTAATGGGATCAATGGATTACAGGAGACGACACCATTAGGAGCAATAATTTACTACAAGGGGGTTTGTCCAAGGTGGGATCCCAAGATACTACAGATGTAATATATAGAGTGATGTCACAGTACAGGATAATACACACAGTGATGTCACAGTACAGAGATAATACACACAGTGATGTCACAGTACAGGGATAATACACACAGTGATGTCACAGTACAGAGATAATACACACAGTGATGTCACAGTACAGAGATAATACACACAGTGATGTCACAGTACAGGGATAATACACACAGTGATGTCACAGTACAGGGATAATACACACAGTGATGTCAGAGTACAGAGATAATACACACAGTGATGTCACAGTACAGGATAATACACACAGTGATGTCACAGTACAGAGATAATACACACAGTGATGTCACAGTACAGGGATAATACACACAGTGATGTCACAGTACAGGGATAATACACACAGTGATGTCAGAGTACAGAGATAATACACACAGTGATGTCACAGTACAGAGATAATACACACAGTGATGTCACAGTACAGGATAATACACACAGTGATGTCACAGTACAGAGATAATACACACAGTGATGTCACAGTACAGGGATAATACACACAGTGATGTCACAGTACAGGGATAATACACACAGTGATGTCAGAGTACAGAGATAATACACACAGTGATGTCACAGTACAGGGATAATACACACAGTGATGTCAGAGTACAGAGATAATACACACAGTGATGTCACAGTACAGGATAATACACACAGTGATGTCACAGTACAGGAATAATACACACAGTGATGTCACAGTACAGAGATAATACACACAGTGATGTCACAGTACAGGATAATACACACAGTGATGTCACAGTACAGGATAATACACACAGTGATGTCACAGTACAGGATAATACACACAGTGATGTCACAGTACAGGATAATACACACAGTGATGTCATAGTACAGGATAATACACACAGTGATGTCACAGTACAGGATAATACACACAGTGATGTCACAGTACAGGATAATACACACAGTGATATCACAGTACAGGGATAATACACACAGTGATGTCACAGTACAGGATAATACACACAGTGATGTCACAGTACAGAGATAATACACACAGTGATGTCATAGTACAGGATAATACACACAGTGATGTCACAGTACAGGATAATACACACAGTGATGTCACAGTACAGGATAATACACACAGTGATATCACAGTACAGGGATAATACACACAGTGATGTCACAGTACAGGATAATACACACAGTGATGTCACAGTACAGAGATAATACACACAGTGATGTCACAGTACAGGATAATACACACAGTGATGTCACAGTACAGAGATAATACACACAGTGATGTCAGAGTACAGGGATAATACACACAGTGATGTCACAGTACAGGATAATACACACAGTGATGTCACAGTACAGAGATAATACACACAGTGATGTCACAGTACAGGATAATACACACAGTGTTGTCACAGTACAGAGATAATACACACAGTGATGTCACAGTACAGAGATAATACACACAGTGATGTCACAGTACAGAGATAATACACACAGTGATGTCACAGTACAGGGATAATACACACAGTGATGTCACAGTACAGAGATAATACACACAGTGATGTCACAGTACAGAGATATTACACACAGTGATGTCACAGTACAGAGATAATACACACAGTGATGTCACAGTACAGAGATAATACACACAGTGATGTCACAGTACAGGGGTAATACACACAGTGATGTCACAGTACAGGGATAATACACACGGTGATGTCACAGTACAGAGATAATACACACAGTGATGTCACAGTACAGAGATAATACACACAGTGATGTCACAGTACAGGATAATACACACAGTGTTGTCACAGTACAGGGATAATACACACAGTGATGTCACAGTACAGGGATAATACACACAGTGATGTCACAGTACAGAGATAATACACACAGTGATGTCACAGTACAGGATAATACACACAGTGATGTCACAGTACAGGGATAATACACACAGTGATGTCACAGTACAGAGATAATACACACAGTGATGTCACAGTACAGGGATAATACACACAGTGATGTCACAGTACAGGATAATACACACAGTGATGTCACAGTACAGGATAATACACACAGTGATGTCACAGTACAGGATAATACACACAGTGATGTCACAGTACAGGATAATACACACAGTGATGTCACAGTACAGAGATAATACACACAGTGATGTCACAGTACAGGATAATACACACAGTGATGTCACAGTACAGGATAATACACACAGTGATGTCACAGTACAGGATAATACACACAGTGATGTCACAGTACAGGATAATACACACAGTGATGTCACAGTACAGGGATAATACACACAGTGATGGCACAGTACAGAGATAATACACACAGTGATGTCACAGTACAGAGATAATACACACAGTGATGTCACAGTACAGAGATAATACACACAGTGATGGCACAGTACAGAGATAATACACACAGTGATGTCACAGTACAGAGATAATACACACAGTGATGGCACAGTACAGAGATAATACACACAGTGATGTCACAGTACAGGATAATACACACAGTGATGTCACAGTACAGGATAATACACACAGTGATGTCACAGTACAGGATAATACACACAGTGATGTCACAGTACAGAGATAATACACACAGTGATGTCACAGTACAGGATAATACACACAGTGATGTCACAGTACAGGATAATACACACAGTGATGTCACAGTACAGGATAATACACACAGTGATGTCACAGTACAGAGATAATACACACAGTAATGTCACAGTACAGGATAATACACACAGTGATGTCACAGTACAGGATAATACACACAGTGATGTCACAGTACAGAGATAATACACATAGTGATGTCACAGTACAGGATAATACACACAGTGATGTCACAGTACAGAGATAATACACACAGTGATGTCACAGTACAGAGATAATACACACAGTGTTGTCACAGTACAGAGATAATACACACAGTGATGTCACAGTACAGAGATAATACACACAGTGATGTCACAGTACAGAGATAATACACACAGTGATGTCACAGTACAGGGATAATACACACAGTGATGTCACAGTACAGAGATAATACACACAGTGATGTCACAGTACAGAGATATTACACACAGTGATGTCACAGTACAGAGATAATACACACAGTGATGTCACAGTACAGAGATAATACACACAGTGATGTCACAGTACAGGGGTAATACACACAGTGATGTCACAGTACAGGGATAATACACACGGTGATGTCACAGTACAGAGATAATACACACAGTGATGTCACAGTACAGAGATAATACACACAGTGATGTCACAGTACAGGATAATACACACAGTGTTGTCACAGTACAGGGATAATACACACAGTGATGTCACAGTACAGGGATAATACACACAGTGATGTCACAGTACAGAGATAATACACACAGTGATGTCACAGTACAGGATAATACACACAGTGATGTCACAGTACAGGGATAATACACACAGTGATGTCACAGTACAGAGATAATACACACAGTGATGTCACAGTACAGGGATAATACACACAGTGATGTCACAGTACAGGATAATACACACAGTGATGTCACAGTACAGGATAATACACACAGTGATGTCACAGTACAGGATAATACACACAGTGATGTCACAGTACAGGATAATACACACAGTGATGTCACAGTACAGAGATAATACACACAGTGATGTCACAGTACAGGATAATACACACAGTGATGTCACAGTACAGGATAATACACACAGTGATGTCACAGTACAGGATAATACACACAGTGATGTCACAGTACAGGATAATACACACAGTGATGTCACAGTACAGGGATAATACACACAGTGATGGCACAGTACAGAGATAATACACACAGTGATGTCACAGTACAGAGATAATACACACAGTGATGTCACAGTACAGAGATAATACACACAGTGATGGCACAGTACAGAGATAATACACACAGTGATGTCACAGTACAGAGATAATACACACAGTGATGGCACAGTACAGAGATAATACACACAGTGATGTCACAGTACAGGATAATACACACAGTGATGTCACAGTACAGGATAATACACACAGTGATGTCACAGTACAGGATAATACACACAGTGATGTCACAGTACAGAGATAATACACACAGTGATGTCACAGTACAGGATAATACACACAGTGATGTCACAGTACAGGATAATACACACAGTGATGTCACAGTACAGGATAATACACACAGTGATGTCACAGTACAGAGATAATACACACAGTAATGTCACAGTACAGGATAATACACACAGTGATGTCACAGTACAGGATAATACACACAGTGATGTCACAGTACAGAGATAATACACATAGTGATGTCACAGTACAGGATAATACACACAGTGATGTCACAGTACAGAGATAATACACACAGTGATGTCACAGTACAGAGATAATACACACAGTGATGTCACAGTACAGAGATAATACACACAGTGATGTCACAGTACAGGATAATACACACAGTGATGTCACAGTACAGGGATAATACACACAGTGATGTCACAGTACAGAGATAATACACATAGTGATGTCACAGTACAGAGATAATACACACAGTGATGTCACAGTATAGGGATAATACACACAGTGATGTCACAGTATAGGGATAATACACACAGTGATGTCACAGTACAGGGATAATACACACAGTGATGTCACAGTACAGGATAATACACACAGTGATGTCACAGTACAGGATAATACACACAGTGATGTCACAGTATAGGGATAATACACACAGTGATGTCACAGTATAGGGATAATACACACAGTGATGTCACAGTACAGGATAATACACACAGTGATGTCACAGTATACAGGCAGGAGTAATCTCTGGGCTCTGTACTAGAACATAGAATGTGGTTATACATATTCATACACTGTTACACCTCTCATCTTTCATTCCCTCTTTTCTGTATCTTATCTCTGTTTGTAGTTGGATTTCCTTTGTCGGGACCCCAAGTGGCCGCTCAGCTTTGTTCTCTGGGTGTTACTCTCACAGCTCTCTGTATGTAAATCTTAGGAGACAACACCTAGGGCTGTGTGCACACTGGCATTGTTTAGTCCGCTCCTCTGATCCTTCAGAGTATTAGAACCACAGACTCAGAAGTTAATAGAATGAAGGATGGAAGACGTCTCCATTTGTATCTTTCGACATTTACTTCTACTTCTCTGCATACGGAGCTCTAAATCATTAGCAGAAAGTTAAGCAATATAATTTTCATCCAATCAACACTAGGGGGAGCTCAGGAGCTGACTGCATACTGATAGCACAGTCTACAGTAAACTCTTGAGCTCCCTCTAGTGGTGACTGCAGGAAGTCAAACTTGTACCCATTGCCTTTAAGTCTCTGCAGGAGATTAGGAGCTCTGTCACCTAAAAAGCTCTGATTGCCCTAAATATATATAAAGAAGGACTCAGTACAGACTATAGAACCAAAACTAACACAAAACGTGGCACGGTGTAAATTCCCTCTAACCCATCTCCCGCGCTGTACACAGCGGTTGATATTCCTGTATCCACGTACATGAGCGATCACTTAAGATTCATTTCGGCGTGCGCTGAAGTCGCGGCTCCTTCGCACTTGGCTGGCCAGAAGGTCTCGCACCTACATACAGATCTGAATAAAAAACCTTCATTTAAGATTCCGCTTCCATGTAAATACAATTGGGTCGGGAATGTTGCTTTAAATATGCATTGCCTTGCCAAATGAAGCATATGGGGAGTCATTCGATATGTGGGAGGTTATTATTTCTGCCATTGTGCTTCTATGGGTCATGTAAACTTCGATATTTTATTCCCAGGGATATGACTACATCAGTGGGCCCATTGGCCGTGGGCGGGGGGCCGGGGGATGATAGGATATTGGTATGCAGGATCTGTGGGAACGGTACAGTAAGTCAGGGGCGAAGAACGGAGAACAAAACCAGTGTTCTGTAATAATTCAATTAAAATGAAGTGAAGACAGGAGTAAGGTGACTCCATGTTATAGGCGGCTAATGCGCTGGATGGGAGAGGCTTCCTGGGCGTCTTAAGGTCATCGCTACAGATTGTACTGATAAGTCTGCGCCGTGTCCTTTCTGCTTCATATTATCCGGCTAAGTCACTTTATTTGACTTTTGGTACAGAGAAACTTGTAGAAGACAGTGGGTAAGAGCACCGGCCACTATACTTGTACTTTTTGTGGGGTGGCACAGTGGTTAAGATTACCTTGAAGACATAGGGTGCATATATTGTATGTAATTGGACACATCACTTCAAATTACTATCCATGCTCTATTCTTATGCTGATTCTAGGCCGGTACAGTGGGTAAGAGTACAGCTAACATATAGTGTACAGATATTGTATATAATGAGATCCAGGAGTCAATATCACTGTCCATGGCTACTATTCTTATACTGCTTCTAGGCCGGCACAGTGGCTAAGACTACTGCTAACACATAGTGTACAGATATTGTATATAATGAGACCCAGGAGTCAATATCATAGTGTACAGATATTGTGAGCAATGAGACACAGTGGTTAACATTACTTTTTATGACCTCTATTCTTGTACTGTTTATAGCTTGGCACAGTGGTTAAGATAATTCTATTGTATTTACTGAAGTGCAGTGGTTTAGAGTTCTGTCCATGGCCTCTATCCTTATACCATTTATAGTTTGGTCCAGTGGTTAAAACTACCACTGATATTTCCTACATAAATATTGTACTTAGTGAGGCAGAGTGGCTAAGATTACTGTCTTTGACAACTATTCCTATCTGGATCATAGGCTGGCACAGTAGTTAAGATTATTTTTACATTGTATGCAATGAGGCACAGTGGTCAATGCTACTACCCATCACCACTATTCTTGTGCTGTCTATAGCTTGACTCAGTGGTTAAGACTACTTGCTGCACAGATATTGCAAATAATGAAACACAGTGGCTAACATTACTGTCCATGACCTTTATTATTATACAGTATAGGTTGGTACAGTGGTTAACATTACTGTCCATGACCTTTATTATTACACTGTATAGGTTGGTACAGTGGTTAAGATTGCCATAAACACATACTGCACAGATATTGTATTTAATGAAACACTGTATTTAAGATTTCTATCCATATATTGAACATATGTTGAATAAGGCTGACACAGTGGTTAAGAGCACCATGAAAACCATATTGTACATATATTCCACAGCTGTCGGCACAGTGGTTAAGATTTAAATTTGATTTTAAGGATTACTTCTATTAAAGCTTTGAGATGAATTTGCCTTGTCTGAACAGACGCTTGCCCGTCTCATCGCTCAGTTGATACAATTGTATCCTATGGTGCAAACAAATCAACAACACACATGTCCCGCCTGCCGGCCTGGTGTTACAATGTATCAGCTTGGCAGATTGTGCAAATGGGATACAACTGTAACAAACGCCGGCTGTCACGAGTTTTCAGGAATTCTGTAAATGGTAAATGAGAAAAAACGCTACAAAATGTATTAGTATTAGGTTTTATTCACCTAAAACTGTAAAACTCTCGTCCATATCCAGTATGTTGTTGGCTGGCACAGTGGGTAAGAGTACTCTAAGGCATGGCCATCATTACTTTATAACACTCTTTCCAGGACGGTTCGCACACAACTGGTAAACATTGTGCTGTAATATGGAAGGTTTGGCGGTGAGCATGATCTCAGGCGATGACATCAGCAGACGAGCCGGGCTGCGGAGTCGTCTCTGCCTCTCTCCATCACTTCCCGCGTCTTTCCTGCTTGGCTCTCTCCACTCTCTCGCTCTGGGAGTGGTCTCTGCAGACCTGACAGTCTGCCAGCCACCATATTTCAGCCGGACAGAGAAAATGAATATTGATTTTATGTTTCTTTCATGCTGGTTAATGCTGCGGCGTGCATAAGCTCTCACCTCAGCAGACTTGCCAACAAACTTACAGCCATTAGGGATTTGGTACGGTCCAGGTTTTTAACTCTATTTTCCAAATATTGCAGGATCTGCCGTCTCTTTCAATGGAGAGGCGTCTCGCATGAGGGTCACGCAGGCGACGCGGTGGCCGGGAGCTGAACGATCTGGAGCGGGCCCAGAGGATATGAATCAATGTGGAACGGCCATTTGGAGGGGGTCACGGGCCAGTCTTAAAGAAGATATCCAATAAACCTTGCTTTACAGCTGTAGTTACCTGGACAAACAAACACTTTCTTACGGCTCCTTCTCTCCCATCATCTATTGCATTTAAAGGGGAGCTCCGTGGACTTTTTCCTCCATGTATGAGGACTCCTTTAAAGGGGTAGACATATTAGGAGGGGACGATGAATTCTCCCACTTGTGTTATTCCTAGGGCAGGACACCGAGACGTATGGGACAGTCTCGGGAACTAGAGATGGGCGAACCGATTCCCACCGATCCGGTATCGATCCTACCGATTGTTTGTTTTTTTCCGAAACCGAACAAATGGACATTCGTCTTCAACTAAAGTGGGTGACGCATCACACTCTGGGGTCTCTTCAGAGTATAATAGATGGCGGCCCAGGGCCTTCTCATGGTGTCCCTGCTCTCCTTGTTATGTCATGCGTCCAGGGTCACCCCTGAGGGCTAGGATTAGGCCTCAGGGGTGACACGGACACATTGAGCATCATGAGGTCATGCTGCTCAACGTGCCCATGAGGTCATGCTGCTCAACGTGCCCATGTGACCACTAGTGGCCCAATCATAGGCTTCAGCAGTGATCCCGGGTTCATGATGTCACAGGAGGGCAACAGACACCGCAAAAAAGCAGAGACAGAGCGACGGACACCTTGAGGATGCCCAATAGAGGTAACGGAGAGTATGAATGTTTTTCTTTTTATTTGTTATTTTTCTTTGTTACCTCCCCTTGGCCTCTGTCTATTATATTATGTGGTCTGAAGTGACCCCAGAGTTTAATAATTTACCACAATGATAGTCACAGTGGCCATTTTAGCTAAAAAAAAATATTTGGAATATTCAGTTCTAATTTGGTTCGCTACATTGTGGCACAGAACTTAAAGGGATTCTACCATTAAAACGTGTTTTTTTCTAATGACCACGTCGGAATAGCCTTAGAAAGGCTATTCGTCTCCTACCTTTTGATGTGGTCTCCGCTGCGCCGGTCATCCGAAATACCAGTTTTTCACGGTATGATAATGAGTGTCCGGCAGCAATGAGGGCGGGCCCCAGTGCTCATACGCCGATGGAGGCGTCCCCACTGCTGCCGGAACTGGACAATCCAGCCACGCCTTCTTCCTGATCTGCCTCCTCCCCTTCTGTGTCCTCTTCTTTCGTCATCATGGGTGACACATGCGCAGTCGGCTCTAGCAGCGAGACCCTGTTAGAGCCGACTGCGCATACCGGCCGGTGGCCATATTTACGATTTTGCAATTGTGCGCATGCGCAGTACGCTCCGCAAAGTATTTGCTGAACAGAGTGTACTGCGCATGCTCAGTAAGGTCCGTACAGCCCTCCGACGCCTGGATGAGTTCACTCGCGATGCCAGAGCCGACTGCGCATGCGTCACCCATGATGATGAAAGAAGAGGACACAGAAGGGAAGGAGGCAGATCAGGAAGAAGGCGTGGCTGGATTGTCCAGTTCCGGCAGCAGTGGGGATGCTTCCATCGGCGTATGAGCGCTGGGGCCCGCCCTCATTGCTGCTGGACACTCATTAGCATACCGGGAAAAACCGGTGTTTCGGATGACCAGCGCGGCGGAGACCACAGCAAAAGGTAGGAGACGAATAGCCTTTCTTAAGGCTATTCCGACTTGGTCATTAGAAAAAAAACATGTTTTAATGGTAGAATCCCTTTAACTGTTATAGTCACTTCCATTACAGTCTGTGATAAGATATCACACAGCAGCGAGTTATCAGTGTCAAGTCTAACTTTGCTATATCTGAAGATCACATATTGTCATGGACAAGTAACATAGAAGGAAATAAAGACATAGACGTTTCCATAAACAAATGCAACTGCAGGAGATTTTGGGGTGCTGAGAGTTCCCGCTGAGAGAGAGGAAAGGGAACATCTATACCTGTATATGCAGATGACCCGATGACCTGATGCTCGGAAGGTAAAACCTCATGGAACAAAATAGGAAATCACAGAAAATAAACCAACCTCTTAATAACAGAAAAGGACAAGAGATAGGAGCGAACAACACAGACGGCCTTATCACTCAGCAGGGGGATGACGGCTGATCACGTGACCTGCATCTAATGGCGGGGAAACGTCTGATACCCGGTATCTCCTATTGTGACACGTTCTTGTGACTCCGCCATTGTAGACGTTGCTATGCAACTGGTCAAGTTGACGGGCCTCTAATTAGGAAGGTGAACAGACGTGACCGTAGGACGGATCTTCTCGGAGACATGTGCTGGAGGCCTAAAAATAGCAAGAAACTGTGAACAGACTCTCTACCATAGAGCAATGTGAGCCGTATCCGGTGATATGACTGACGGGGAACACCGGGTGCCGGGGGGGGGGGGGGGGGGCTATATATATAACAAACCAATCCTGATATCACAGCAATGCAAAGAATCTGAACTGTATAGAATATTCGGGTTTCATTTCCGGTTTGGAATGAATAGAATTATTCTGTTTGCTACAATTGTATCCAGTCAGGGGTGTAGTTAGCAAAGACTGGACCCCATCACAAATTTACAACTGCCCCACTAAGTGGCTAACAATGACCCATCATTCACCATCTTCACAAATTTCAGCCATAAAGCCCCCTTCACTGGCCCCCATACAGGTTAACACCCCTTTTATTTCCCCCCATACAAAATACAGTGGTTTTCATACGCTACTACAAAGTGGCCCCCACATAGTTTAACCCTCCTTATATTGG
This sequence comes from Leptodactylus fuscus, assembly GCF_031893055.1. Taxonomy (NCBI): domain Eukaryota; kingdom Metazoa; phylum Chordata; class Amphibia; order Anura; family Leptodactylidae; genus Leptodactylus; species Leptodactylus fuscus. The sequence goes on along the minus strand of NC_134270.1, from coordinate 175,541,524 downwards.
CTCCCACACAGTACAATGTCCCCTTTATTGACCCCCATACTGTATAATGCCCACTTTATTGACCCCCATATTGTATAATGCCCATTTATTGGTCCCATACTGTATATTGTTCCCTTTACGGGCCCCCACAGTACAATGCCCATTTTATTGACCCCCATACTGTATAATGCTCCCTTTACAGGCCCCCACACAGTACAATGCCCCCTTTATTGACCCCCATACTGTATAATGACCACTTTATTGGTCCCATACTGTATAATGCTCCCTTTACGGGCCCCCACACAGCACACCCTCTTTATTGGCTCCCATACTGTATAATACCATCTTCCTAGGCCCCCACATAGTTTAACACTCCCTTTATTGTCCCCCATACAGTATAATACCCCCTTTATTGGCCTCTACACAGAATTTTGCCCCCTTTATTAGCCCCCTCAGTAGTATATTGACCACTTTAATGAATTTTTAAGCCAACTCTCTCAGCCAACTTTTTTGGGGTCCCACTGGTCCCTGGGCGCCCTATGCAATCGCACAGCCGTCATTATGACTAAATGAACCCCTGGATACACACAGTGGGGAGTCATGCAGTATAACGTCACCCTCTAATAACCAATATTTCCATGGCTGTATCCAGTATGGACTCCAGACTGATACATTGTAGCAACTTATGATCGAAGAAGGATTGGTGCAACGTGTTCCCCGAGCTCACAGAGATACATTTGTATCAAACCCTCAGCTATCCGTACAAGGATACATTTACCTAATTTTTGATACCTATAGTACTGAATGGGATGTGAGCAGTCCAGGACTTGTTCGGCAGAGGTGATCCGAGCTCGTGCTACTCTTGTCTGCCGCAGCCTCTTAATGGCCGGTGTTGGGCTTCGTCATGACACAGGAATACATAACAGGACAATTAAGTTGCGGCGTCCCCAGCCAGTGGCGGTTAATGCTGAGTGATAGTGTGGTCGCTGACTATGGCTATGAATCAGGCTCTGAGCTGCCCATTGCTTGTAATTGCCATGCTGAGTATCAATTATGTGTAGCGAGCCTATCTGTGTGTAATCATATCTACAGCGGTGACAGAGGCCAGGGGTACAGCAGAGCCGAGCAGGACTGATGACTACACCGTATCCGCTGCTCTAATCACGGGGCGCTGATTACCCTGATTACACCATGACTTTGCCGTGACATTGAGAACACTTAAGGACTCGATGCGGTTGAGATAAATTGTCAAGGTCACCCGTCACTTCCCATAGACTGGGCCGATGACTATAAGACATCCTGGGCTCAGGGAGCACAAGGGAAGTTTCTGAAGATGAAAACGAGATAGAAACTTGTATCGGGATTATTTTGGTACTCAAAATCTGCAGTTCCGACGATTCACAAATTTTGGTTGAAGCCAAAATTTTGGCAAAATTTTCTCACTACGAACTGTAGTGGAGGTTTCTTAGTAAATAATTAAAGTTCTCCACAACACTTTTAAGGAATATTCGGATTTTAGGGGTTTTAAGAGGTAGGGTTGATCTATATCCAAGGACAACCAAGGTTGATAAGGTTAGTGGTGGTGGGTCTTACTACGATGACCCCACAAGGATATGACTCTAGATTGGAAGACACATTATTGTAGTTTATTGGGGTTCCACCGTCTACCACCACCATTGGCGGATCTCCTGATACATCCCCTTGGATTTTAGTAGATCTCTACAGGTTAGGCAGAAGAGTTTGGAGTAGAATTAGAGTGAAGTAGAGTAGGTTTGAAAATCTTGATATTTTGAGGATTTGAACTTTTTAGGTGGTTACCTTCTCTCAATGAGATGTTACATATGAACCCCCAATGAAATTTTTGAAGCAAAATAGGTCGATTGTCTAAGACGTGCCCATAAGTGCCAGCCATAGTATACCCCATGGATATCTCCATAAGTGGAAGCCAAAGAAGACCTTAGAAGTCTATCCACAGACCTTGCTGTGAGTCTAGTAATGAAGACCTGGGAAGGTGTGTCAAAATTAAAAAACAACTTTCCCGTACTCCACCAACGTTCTGGTCTTCTTCCCTGGCCATCCTATACATACATACTTTGTATCCAAAAAGTGTGATGACGCTGATGCCCCTATGTGACCACTGAGGCCCAATTAAAGGCTGGAAGACATGGTGGATGGCCCCGGAGCCTAGAGAAGTTGGATACATGTTTTTGTTCTGGTTATTACTCTCTGGGTCCTAAAACGACCCCTTAGTATCTGAATCAAACTTGGTGGATTCGTGGGCAAACCCTCAAAAATTCTGAACGGATCAAATCAAAAATATTTGGAAAATTTGCAACAAACCAGTTCACCCATCTCTGATTTATGGTCTTCCTTGATTAATTCAAAGTCCCGGATGACCCATTTAGGGAATTTTTTTTTTGGTCAGTAGAGGTAGGATTGATATCCATGAAGGTTAATGGGGGGGGTGAGGGGTGGGAGAAGCTTACCTGATGACCTTAGGTTAAGGTCCAATCCACATCTCCTCACGTTAAGCTTCTGTCAGGATATTTTAATGCCAGAGAGTCCAATGGTGAATTATTCAGGCCCGGATACAGGACATTTACTTGAACAGTTGATTCCAGGTGAGCGTTGCCTTCCATCGCTGACATCATCGTACAATGCAGAGCAGTCAAACAGACAAACAGGCTCCCATAAAAGTTTCTTTCCTCCAGGAAAAAAGCCATAAATAATGGATTACTCAGAAAGCCTGCGTTAGCATTAAAAATTGCTTACCTCTCGTTCCGAGTCCATCAGTACCGACCTAACGAGCTTAATTAATTAACCGACTCCTTCTCAATGCCATATCTAGTTCTCCACGTCCTAGAGCTTGATGCATTTTGAGATCTGTACGTATTGCGCTCGCCTCTCAGGAACGTGTTTATGGCATGGAGAGACCCAGCGCCTGTCACTGAGATTATCCATACAAATAATTACAGAGTGGGTTGGATTCATTTCCCCGTGAAAATAAGTTGACATCCCGCGCTTACAGTGGATGAGAGGCGGCAGATTATTTGATTAGCCGATAGATCAACATCTAAATCCTTCCGGAAAATATCATCTGTTTGGCCAAAATACTAAATGAACTCTTCGTGGTAGTAATTGAAGGAGAATACGATCCTTCTTTGAGCTCGTGGGAAACAAAAACATTTGGACAAAAAGTTGCTACGTTCATCCAGCGGTGTCAAGGTGGCCATCAAGATTTTTGGCGTCGTAATGGTTGACTATCATCCCAGGAAAAGCAGTAATGTGATGAATGTAGGGTATTACCACATGAAACAGGTTGGTTATATGGAAAAACAAAAACATTTGGCCAAAAAGTTCCAACTGTCAACCAGTAGTGTTCATGGTGACAGTATAAGGGTTTGAATATCATCCCCCAAAAAAAGCAATAAAGGGATGAATGGCTCTGTAGGGTATTCCACAGGCAATGCCTACACAAAGCTGGCTGGTATATAGAAAAACAAAAACATTTGGCCAAAAAGTTTCAACTTTTGACCAACACCGTCATGAAAACTTTTGGTTTGTCTTGGTTTATACAGTCAAAAAAAAGCAATGATGTGATGGAGGAATGGCTCTGATGGTGATAACACATCCATAACCCAACATTGGGACAAAAAGTTACTACTTTCATCCAGAGTTGTTCATGGTGGCCATCAAGGCTGTTGGCATTGTAATGGTTTAATATCATCCCAGGAAAAGCAATAAAGTGATGAATGGCTCTTCAGGATAGTACCAAAGGCAATGCCCAACAGGTTGGTAATATAGAAAAACAAAAACATTTGGTCAAAAAGTTTCAACTGTAAACCAGTGGTGTTCATGGTGGCAGCATAATGGTTATCATCCCAAGAAAAGCAATAAAGTGATGAATGGTTTTGCAAGGTATGTTCAACATGACACTGGCTGGAAGTATAGAAAAACTAAAACATTTGGCCAAAAATATTCAACTTTTGACCAACAATGTTGTGAAGACCTTTGCCGTTGTCTTGTCTTATCTTATACAGTCTCAACAAAAGCCATAGCCCAACATAAAACTGCTCTAAGGTCCAAAAAGCAAAAATATTTGCCCACAATAATCTTATTTTTGATCAGCAGCGATGGCCACTGGCATGATGACAGCTCTCGGATTTATACAATGTGAACAAAAACAATGGAGTTTTAAATCAAACCAAAGGTTATTACTATAGTCATAGCAAGTTAAAATAATGGAGGTGTTGCCACATGCATAGGCCAACATAAAACTGTTCTAAACCCAGTAACATGGTAACAAAAACATTTGTCCAAAAAGTTCCAACTTTTGACTACCACTATTCAATGGCAGCCACTGGTATGATGATTATTGGAGCTTGGTTTTACACAGTCTGAACAAAAGTAATGAAGTGATGGACAAGGGAACAAGGGGACATCCACTATGTCTGGAGGAGAGAAGGTTTCACCAGAAACATAGAAGGGGACTCTTCACAGTAAGAACAGCGAGGCTCTGGAAGTCTCTGCCCCAGGAAGTGGTGATGGCGGATTCACTGAACAAGTTCAAAGAAGGACTGGATGCCTTTCTTGAAGAGAAAAATATAACAGGTTATGGACTCTAGATTTTAAGGACACGTTGATCCAGGGTTTTTATATTGACTGCCAGATTGGATTCGGGAAGGAATTTTTTCCCCTGAAATGGAGCAATTGGCACAAGCCTCATGGGAGTTTTTGCCTTCCCCTGGATCAACACTGTAGGGGTTGTAGGGTTATAGGTTGGACTTGATGGACTCATGTCTTTATCCAACCTCATCTACTATGTAACTATGATGAGGGACATTACCACAGGCATAGCCCCACATGAAGCTGCTACAGAGCCTTGTAAAATGAGAAACAAAACATTTTGTCCATAAAGCTCCAACTTTTGACCAGTTGTGTTTGGTGGTGGCCACTGGCATGCTTTTATAGTCTCTACAAAGTCATGGAGTAATGAATAGCTGCAGAGAGTATTACCACAAACATAGCCCACCATGAAACAGCTATGTTGCCCGTAACAAAAACATTTGGACAGAAACCGACTTTCGACAGAAGATGTCCAGTGGTGCTCAATGGCATGAAGATTGTTACTGCTGTCTTGGTTATATACAGTCTCGTCAAAGCTATGGAGTAATAAATGGGCATGACCTCAGACATATCCCAACATGAAACAGCTATGCAGCCTGTTAACATAAGAGACAACAATATTTGCCCAAAAAGCTCCTACTTTTGACCAGTAGTGTCCAATGGCAGCCTTCACCAAGAAGGTAGTTGGCACTATCTTGGTCTTATACAGTCTCATGGATGGATGGATGGATGGATGGATGGATGGATGGAAGGGTGGATGGATGGATGGATGGATGGATGGGTGGATGGATAGGTGGATGGATGGATTGATGGATGGGTGAAAGGATGGATGGATGGATGGATGGATGGGTGAAAGGATGGATGGATGGATGGATGGATGGATGGATGGATAGGTGGATGGATGGATGGATGGATGGATGGATGGGTGAAAGGATGGATGGAAGGATGGGTGGATGGATAGGTGGATGGATGGATAGGTGGATGGATGGGTGGGTGGGTGGATGGAAGGCTTCAATGGGTGTTACCACAAACCTAGCCCTATTATGTGGCTATATGGGAAACAAAAACATTTGTAAAAAGTTGAAAATTGGGTGTTGGTCTTTAAAATAATTTTTACAGTATCTAACAAATCATAAGGGACATGCCCATGGATTTCCAGGAGATTAGAACATGATGTCCATGATGGATGGGTCCAACACTGGGAATTATGGAACCTACAATATCAGGGATAGACCTCTGTAGTGACCACTCATTTTAGTGAAGAGGTGGCCACTCATGTTCTCCACTCTTGCTGGTCTCCATCAACATCATAATGATCGGCACCCACCATCGACTCTCTTGAAACCCATAAAACAGAAAAACCTTTTGGTTAAAAATCATCAAATGGCCCTTCAAATTCTAGATGGCTCCATCAATAAGACCCAGGGTTGTTTTTGAGCAATTTGGAAATTCCCTCAACCCCAAAACCCCAAGGCATACTGGTACTCATTGTGGTGATCCAACTGGTGGAAAAGACTTCCTTACAGAAAAGTCCTGTAAATGAGCTCTCCTCTAGAAGTAAGAACACTACCTCTAGTCTTCTTTCTTCGGGAGTACAGCTGGTTTGCAAATTTTTACCCAGATGGACCAAGTATGTGTCAGTCAACACGTTGTCTTCTACCTGCAAAAATATGGATATGACGTCTTGCTTAGTCATGGTCTTAGATAGATCTAAGATATTTCACCAGTTAGGAATATACATTGTGGAGGAACCCTGAAGACAAACTCAGCTCAAAGTGTCAATGCATGTCTCTGGTCATTGAGCAAACTGCGGCAAAGGGTGTCCAGTCTCCCCTGGCCTGTAATAGATGAGGAATCATCCAGGTAAGCAGTGCAATGAATCAGATGTTCCTGACGCCGCGTCCTCACAGATCCTGCAGATGTTTATCTGCTAAGCGATGCTAATAAGCGCCTATGTAGATGGCGCATTGTGCACTTGTCACAGATAACACCACATTACTATTACTCAACATCACCAGGTAAGAGCCTGTGACAGAGGAACAGATGTTCAGCCCCAGGTAACTCCTCCATTGTCTTCCAGGCCTTCTATAAATACCTCGGCTTTATATAGAAGTCACAGAGGGACCGATCAATGGAGAGCCCGATGTGAGACAGCTGTGGGGCCCGGCACGAGGACACAACCACAATACATGGAGAGAATAATTATCATACACAGACTGGTACCAAAGGGTTAAAGACGTATTGTTAGACGCCCCCCACACACTAATAGTCAGAGAGAGGGGCTGAGCTGTCATTGGCTCCATATTATATAGGGTCACAGGCATTTCATTTGGCACCGTGTAATACTACAGTCATGGCCAAAAGTTTTGAGAATGACACAAATATTATATTTTCACATGAATGGTTTCAGGATGCTTTACAGTTGGCATGAGACAATTAGACAATTAGCGCTCACCTCGTCTTCTCCCAATAAGCTGTTTTCCAGATGTCCCAAACAATCAAAAAGGGGATTCATCAGAGAAAATGACTTTACCCCAGTCCTCAGCAGTCCACTCCCTGGACCTTTTGCAGAATATCAGTCTGTCCCTGATGTTTTTTCTGGAGAGAAGTGGCTTCTTTGGTGCCCTCCTTGAGACCAGACCTTGCTCCAAGAGTCTCCGCCTCACAGTGCGTGCAGATGCACTCACACCTGCCTGCTGCTATTCCTGAGCAAGCTCTGCACTGCTGGTAGCCCGATCCCGCAGCTGAAACACTTTTAAGCGACGGTCCTGGCGCTTGCTGGTCTTTCTTGGGCGCCCTGGAGCCTTTTTGCCAACAATGGAACCTCTCTCCTTGAAGTTCTTGATGATGTGATAGATTGTTGACTGAGGTGCAATCTTTCTAGCTGCGATACTCTTCCCTGTTAGGCCATTTTTGTGCAGTGCAATGATGACTGCACGTGTTTCTTTAGAGATAACCATGGTTAACAGAAGAGAAACAGTGATGCCAAGCACCAGCCTCCTTTTAAAGTGTCCAGTGGTGTCATTCTTACTTAATCATGACAGATTGATCTCCAGCCCTGTCCTCATCAACACCCACACCTGTGTTAATGGAGCAATCACTGAAACAATGTTAGCTGGTCCTTTTAAGGCAGCGCTGCAATGATGTTGAAATGTGTTTTGGGGGATAAATATTGACTTTGCAAGTAATTGCAGTTAAGCTGATCACTCTTTATAACATCCTGGAGTATATGCAAATTGCCATTAGAAAAACTGAAGCAGTAGACTTTGTAAAAATTAATATTTGTATCATTCTCAAAACTTTTGGCCATCTATGTGGTTAGATTTAATATCATACATATGTACATATGTATCTATTACCCAGTGATCCAGCTTTTCTCAGTAAAGATGACCTGGACCGCCACTGAAAAAGAGATTGTCGAGCTAAAACCATTCCCTACATCTGCATCCCATTCCCTGCTACATCTGTACATGTGTTATCTATAGTCCCCGCACTCCCGGGCCCAGAGTGAGTGACGGACAGTGAGATAAGGACGTGGATGTGCGATGGGACTACGAGAACCTCTCACATTTACAAGGCTTTACCTCCAGTCTCTACAGGCCGAGCCCATCAGATCTGGAGGCCGCGGGGCCACCATGGGAATCGGCCGCTATAGCGAGGGCATTGTGTCAAATACTAAGAACAGAGGAGCTCCTGGGGATGGAGGAGATAGATGGTGTACATAGGAGAACCCAAAAAGCAAAATGTTACCCAATTGTATTTATTATTATTATTATTATTATTATTATTATTATTATTATTATTTATC
>NC_134270.1:175400611-175528111 GCF_031893055.1 Leptodactylus fuscus | reverse complement strand
TTGCACAATCCTTTCCCTTCTTTAGCAAATCAATGAATGATTCTGCAGAATTCCCTCCAGAGCTGCGGCTCTTTAACGTCCCCACTATTAGCCGGTGACAGATCTAATCGATACGTTCATGAATCTCTCCAATCACTGCGCAGTGTCAGCGGGGGCCGTCCAGGTGTCTGTGCTGTCTGCAGGTCTAAGGCCCGACCCAGGACGCTGTGTAGTGTGTTATGTTGTATATTGTGATGTATTGTATAATCATTGTGTAATTTATGGTGTAGTATGTTGTATTATGTAGTGTTATGTTGTGTAGTGTGTTATGTAATGTCTAGGGTTGAGCCGATCTTGACTTTTCAGGATCGATTTTGAAATCCGATTTCCGATCATTTTTCATTCGAACCCGATCTCGATCCCAATGCAAGTCAATGGGATTTTTTTACTAATCGGAGATCGGATTTTAAAAACAATCCTATTCACTATACAGCATGGAATCTAAGAATTGAACGCTTTAATTGTTAGAATCCACGCTGTGTAGTGATTTTTTTTAATCCTCTGGCTACTTAGTCCACCCTGGTGTCCACTTACCTGCAGAGATGACTGCTCCGGTGCCCGGTGTTCTCATTGTTCTTCGCCTGGCTGCCCCCTGCCTCCCAGGTTAGGAGACGTCACGTCTCCACACCCTGTACCCGCCCACTCTCTCCTAAGCCACAAGCCCCGCCTTCTTCCTAGCTCTTTAACACTAACCTGGGAGGCGGGGGCAGCGAGGCGAAGAAGAACGAGAACACCGGGCACCGGACCAGCAATCTCTGCAGGTAAGTAGCTACTAGAGATGTTAGTTTAGTCTCCCATTACAATGAATGGATGCAGACGGCGCGCAGGGGGTTAAGGCTGTGTGCCGGCTGCTTCTATTCATTCCTATGGAACCGCAGCGAAGCCTTCACACTGAGTATACAATCCGCTCAGAATGAGTGGAGCATATACTCAGTGTGAAGTCCTTGTGCTTGGCCAGTAGCAAAGCATTGTGGGAAATAACCACCGATTTCGATCCCACCTAAAAAGATCGAGTTCCGAATTCCGATCGTGATCATGAAATTTTCTCGATCGCTGATCGGAATCCGATCTTTTCCGAACATGAACGCTCAACCCTAGTAATGTCACGTGTTGAGTTGCATGTCGTTTAGTGTAGTTTGTATGTTGTATTGTGTAGTGTTATGTTGTGTAGTGTGTTATGTAATGTCACGTGTTGAGTTGCATGTTGTTTAGTGTAGTTTGTATGTTGTATTGTGTAGTGTTATGTTGTGTAGTGTGTAGACACTATGACACCCCTTTCACACTACATGTAAGCTCACCATCATGGCCGCTCTCACACCCTCCCCCCTCCTCACAGAATGGTGACATAATCTGAGTAACTTCTCATAGACTTTGCTGCTTTATTACTGACTTTGACGTATTTACTTTTTACTCCATTCACATCCAAAGCTGCTTTCATGATTGAGCTGCTCCCCTTGGAATCAGATAACAGTTCAGCTCCCCATCAGACAGGTGACCCAGCGGCTCAGCTTTGGCTGTGAATCAGCCTCCGGAGCTCCCACAATGCACTGCCCTCCAAGGACAGGAAGTCAGTAGAGATCTATAGGAAGCTTTGGATGTGACTGGAGCAGAGCCCCTCCTGTGACTAGGGCCAGTACACGGACAGTAAAGCCTTCATGTAGATTTTATCTGAGCCCCGCTGCAGGTTGTAGCTCTGATCTGTAGTTTTTCTCAGGGCCATTGATTTCCGGTGACTGATGCCTATGGCTGCCGGTGACGGAGTGACTACCGAGCAGGGTGTCAGGCGGTGATTAACCCCGGGTGTTTCCATTAGCGGAGGATCAATGGTTGGCACCAGGAATAAGGCAGGAGCTAGATGACTTTATATTTCTAGAGCCATCACTAGAAAAGCGACATGAAGCCTTCACCGAATCCTTAAAGGGGATGTCCATCTCCAAGACCCAGGGCAAGACTGGTCTATTGACAGATATGATACTGACACCGACAGTCCAGTAGACGTCGTACAGAGAACATAAGGGTTAATTTATTGCTGATCTGCGTCACCTTTGGCTGGAGACCCATTGAGGGGGAAGGGCTTAGTCAACAAGGCGGTACTTAAAGGGGTTGTCCAGGAGTTTTTATTTCTGGCCTGTCCTTATATCTGTTTGGCTCGGGAGCCTCCACATAAATCAGTTGATCTCACTGGCCACTCAGATGTGATATCGGGGTCTGACCACTAGAGAGACCACTGGTATATATAGTACGGGGGGCCTGGAAGAGGCCCAAACATCTGATCCATGTGGGGGCCAACTGAGATTTATGGGCTATCCTGAGGATTGGCTATAACTAATAATCCTTTAAAGATCTTCATGTTCTACTGCAGAAATGGGGGGAGGCTCCTGCTGCAGCCGATTGTCTTACAGCCAATCATAGGACTGCGAGGAGGAAGAATTAGGGGGAGATGGCAGCTCCATTGGGGAGCACAGGACAGATTTATTATCTCCTATCTATCTATCTATCTATCTATCTATCTATCTCCTATCTATCTATCTATCTATCTATCTATCTATCTATCTATCTATCTATCTCTATCTATCTATCTATCTATCTATCTATCTATCTATCTCCTATCTACCTATCTATCTATCTATCTATCTATCTATCTATCTATCTCCTATCTATCTATCTATCTATCTATCTCCTATCTATCTATCTATCTATCTATCTATCTATCTATCTCCTATCTATCTATCTATTTATCTATCTCCTATCTATCTATCTATCTATCTATCTATCTATCTCTCTCCTATCTATCTATCTATCTATCTATCTATCTATCTATCTCCTATCTACCTATCTATCTATCTATCTCCTATCTATCTATCTATCTATCTATCTATCTATCTATCTATCTCCTATCTATCTATCTATCTATCTATCTATCTATCTATCTATCTATCTCCTATCTATCTATCTATTTATCTATCTCCTATCTATCTATCTATCTATCTCCTATCTATCTATCTATCTATCATCTATCTATCTATCTATCTATCTATCTATCTATCTATCTCATCTTTAGGCATTCAATGACTATTTTTAAAGGGATTTTTTTCGACTTTATAAATATATCTCCGTCATTATATATTGTCCTGAATTCTTCATTGTGTTCAAGGTCTCTGCTTTGTTTTAGTGAATGGGAAGCTATTGTATAGACGTAGACGCTGAAAACCTGGACAGATCCGGAGAGCTGGCTAGACATTCCAATGAGCTCTACAGCCTGATACAATGTAACAAACTTCAGCCTGACTGATACAATGTAACGAACTGCAGCCTGACTGATACAACGTATCATCGCAGGTACAATGTAACAAACTGCAGCCTGGCTGATACAATGCATCATTGAAGGTACAATGTAACAAACCGCAGCCTGACTGATACAATGTATCATCCCTAGTACAATGTAACAAACTGCAGCCTGACTGATACAATGTATCATCACAGGTACAATGTAACAAACTGCAGCCTGACTGATACAATGTATCATCGCTGGTACAATGTAACAAACTGCAGCCTGACTGATACAATGTATCATCACAGGTACAATGTAACAAACTGCAGCCTGACTGATACAATGTATCATCGCTGGTACAATGTCACAAACTGCAGCCTGACTGATACAACGTATCATCGCAGGTACAATGTAACAAACTGCAGCCTGACTGATACAATGTATCATCGCTGCTACAATGTAACAAACCGCAGCCTGACTTATCGATACAATGCATCATCGCAGGTACAATGTAACTGCAGCCTGACTGATACAATGTATCATCGCTGGTACAATGTAACAAACTGCAGCCTGACTGATACAATGTATCATCACAGGTACAATGTAACAAACTGCAGCCTGACTGATACAATGTATCATCGCAGGTACAATGTAACAAACTGCAGCCTGACTGATACAACGTATCATCGCAGGTACAATGTAACAAACTGCAGCCTGACTGATACAACGTATCATCGCAGGTACAATGTAACAAACTGCAGCCTGACTGATACAATGTATCATCGCAGGTACAATGTAACAAACTGCAGCCTGACTGATACATTTTACCTGCAATGATACATTGTAACAAGCTATCTTAAAGGGGTTGCCCAGAATTAAATGACATGAAGTCAGAAGGGGAGGGCTATAAATGAGAAATGTATTTACACTTACCTGTATCCTCCCCTCCGTTCTTATATGTGTTCTCAGCTGTATACAGCTCGACGTCACTACAGCTGCTGTGTATACAGCGTCCAGGAGCTGATGGTTGGCCCAGTGCAGGAATGGAGGGGAGGATGCAGGTAAGTTTTGGTGCATTTTTATTTGATATCCCCTCTCTTCTGACTACATCGCATTTCTTTAGTCCAAGATTTTCTGATTCTATCCTCTCTTGGATACAGTTGTATCAGCTAAGAGATGTACAGGGGTGTGGATGGTTTTCATCTCCCCATTTCCCATTCACTATCAGCAAGCAGAGGTCTTGACCTTTTCCAATATCCAATGACTGGAAGCCCCCGGTAATGGCCGCATCGAGCTATTCATAGACTTCATCCTCCTGTGATTTCAGGTCGTGCAAGGTAGACGAGGGCTTCTTACCGGAAGGAGAGCAGAAGACGCCCCGTGTAACCAGATCATCGTGTAAAGAGACAGAGAAATACGATACAAAGTGGAATCCATAAGCCGCTTCTGCTTGCAGACCCTCCTGTGAAAGGCATGGCCGGCCAGAGGGTTAAGCAGTCTGGCTGAGGATTGATCGCATCCTGAAACCAACCGTCCATCTTAAGACAGAAAACTTTCCGCCGCATGGGATCAATGGCATTATAAATTGGTGCATTGATTTCCTATAGTAATGGCAGAGGTGGTTACACACAGGAGCCGGCAGCCAAGGCCCGAGTCCAAAGAATCTCTAACTAGACCATCATTGACCCTGACACCGACACAACGCCTTCCCCTATTACCAATGCATGGCCAATCAATGCACTTATATATTATGGGATAGCTGTCGGCGTAGTAGAGCTGAGTTAGTCCAGTGACACAAATGTATGGACCTTTACTGAAGGGCACCATGGTTGGCCAGTCAGATCGGCCAACCATCAGATGTTCATTTTACAGATTCAAGGGGAAAGGATCAGGCTTTTGGAAATTTCGATATACCTGATATCTAAGGAATAAAGGATCAGGGATTTACTCTCTGTATCCATATTGGAAACATATGGACATTTAGCCGAGTGTGCATATGTATAAGGAGGCCAAGGCAAGTGTACTATAGACCATATTGTATTGCAAGTCACATACATTAATAAAGAATGACATTGAAAAGTAAAGTTGAGTGATTTCCTTTTTGGCCTCTCGGGTGAGATCAACGTCAAGAACATCTGCAAAAAAGAAAACTCAAGGAACAAAATCTACAAAGAAAAAGAGAAGTAAACAGGAAAAACAGAAACAAAATAATTCTCATGGGCTTACTTATAGGAAAGTTACCAAAACAGCTCAGCTCTATGTGTAACCCAACCACCGATGGTGGCCTGATGAGTATGGACATTGGGGGTCTTCAATCTAGTAGACACTTATCTGACTTATCCTTTGGATACATTGTACCAAAAATGTCTCGAGTAGGATAACCTTCTTATATTCCTGGGTTGTACACTGTGGATGGTCAACAGAAGACCTTGATGAGGCTATCCATCTGAGAAAGTCTAGAACTTCTCGTGGGAGTTAGGAGGAACCACCTTGATACTTCTAACCCAACAGAGTTAGTCGTCACCAAATTTCATTAAGGATCTTAAAAAGTTGTACAACTTGGACCGTTCCATCAGATCGGACTTGGGACCTCCACTGTCTTATCGTGTTATGGAGTAGATGTCCTTTACGGAGGAATTGAAGGAAAACCAATCTTTATGGAAGTTGGTGGAGTTGACAACTGACTACAGCCTCAACATGTTGGGCTCATGTAAAAGATGTCCCACCTCCAAAAAGAGAACCAGTGAATCCATATCCCCCTGTAGAACCCAATGGTGTCTACAAAATATGGATCCATAGGTCCATTGACCTCTATAGAAGAACACAGGTCCATATTTTTAGACTATGTTACCCATGATGCATGTGTTTCTATAATGGAAGACCCCAGGTTTGGCTTCATCGAATCAATGACCAAGAGAGTTTTTTTAAAAAAATTGTTCATCTCGAGTTGTTTACCACAATGGTTATTTCAGGACAACGTCGGGGCTGCTACTATTTGTATCTCCCACCCTGCAGCTTTAGATACAGAGATGTTGTCTGCCTTCTTCTCCTTTTCTTCCCCTTCTTTCTAAGACAATTATCTTTGACTCTTGTGGTGACACGCATAGTTCATCCCGACTCCTCCACAGCCCACAGCTGTCTCCCCGTCTGCCATTGTCCCACTGTGATCTACACAACTATCTGCGGCTCGGCTTCCTCTGACAATCACAGAGACATCGCTCCGGCGTTCATTGTGATCACATACGACTCTGTCCTCTATTCTTCTGGTGACTCTCACTTCCTGCCAATCAGCCGCGTTATCTCCCTGTGACATACACGAGCCCAATGACAGGCACAAAATCAGCGCCTCGAAGAGACAATGACAAAAGCGTAAAAAGTGCAATAAAAATGTTAGCAATGAAAGACAAACACGAGGTTGTATCTGAAGCCGCTGAGGAATCTACGAGCCTATCAAAGTGTCAGCGCTATTGCATGTCTAAAGCCGTGGGGAGAAGACTCATCGAGAAGAGCCGGAGGGGGCAGATATTGCAAAACCTCTCTCGTGTATTGTATGGGATGTTATGGGTGGAGGGTTCATACTTAAACGGTTAGTAGAGAGTCCTTATAGAGTAGATCTATGGATTGATGTTATGTCCCAAAGGGTGGGTAGAGTGTCCTTATAGAGAAGATCCATGGACTCATGATATATCCTAAAGGGTTACATGAAAGTCCTAATAGAGTAGATCCATTGGTTCAACATATGACCCAAAGGGTGAGCAGAGTGTCCTTATAGAGTAGATCCATGGACTATTGATATATCCTAAAGGGTTACAAAACAGTCCTAATAGAGTAGATCCATGGGTTGAAGATATGTCCCAAAGGGTGGGCAGAGAGTCCTTATAGAGTAGATCCATGGACTCATGATATATCCTAAAGGGTTACAAGAAAGTCCTAATAAAGTAGATCCATGGGTTGAAGATATGTCCCAAAGGGTGGGCAGAGAGTCCTTATAAACTAGATCTATGGATTGATATGTTCCAAAGGGTGAGCAGAGATTCATAAAACAGTATAGATATGTGTTGAGGGTTCACCCCCAAAGGGTGAGCAGAGTGCCCCTACAGAGTAAATCCATGGGTTGATGTTATGTCCCAAAGGGTTAGTACACATTTCTTCTAGAATAGATCCATGGGTTGATGGTTCACCCTCAAAGGGTTAGCAGAGGGTCCTTATAGAGTAGATCCATGGACTCATGATATATCCTAAAGGGTTACAAGAAAGTCCTAATAGAGTAGATCCATGGGTTGTAGATATGTCCCAAAGGGTGGGCAGAGAGTCATCAAACACTGTAGGTATGGTTTGAAGGTTCACTCCCAAAGGCTGAGCAGAGTGCCCTCATAGAGTAGATTCATGGCTTGATGTTATGTTCCAAAGGGTTAGTAGACATTCCTTCTAGAATAGATCAATGAGTTGAAGGTTCACCCAGACTAGAAGGTCCTTCCATAGACACTTTGTGTCAATGGCAACCACTTTCTTGGTCAAAACACCTCTCTATAATGTATAACCTTCTGGCCAGGAAGCAAGTGCCAAGCTCCACCTCCATGACATAGTTAATATGCACTAAAGGTCAGGTGACCAATGTCCTTTTACTATTTCTTTCTATCCAATATTACATACAGTATACATCATTACCACAACCGTCTATCATCATCTGAGTAAAGCTGGCCATACATGTTCAACAGCTGTCAAACCAATACCTATGTGGGCTGAACATCATTGGACACTTTGTTGTATCCTGTATTTGGTAGAACTCCTGTAGGGAGGAAGTCTCCTTCTCCTCCCAGACGTAGGCTCTATAGGATACTCAATAGATCCGGCAGGATCAAGGTAAGATGGCATCTTCCATGTTTTTACGCCAACTACCTGCAGGTGCTCTATGCTACTTGTTTGTCCTGTACTACTTTTGGCCTCTCTACTCATTTTACTATGGGTTGTCTAAGTTCTCTGGGGCTTACGCCTTTCCTTATCCCTTTTCTGGTGGCGCTAGACTATAGTCCCCACTTTCCTCCTTCGGTAGATATGGATTTCCTGAAACGAAAAGACCAGCACCTTCCCCAATGGACCATGATAGAGACTAATATCCTACAGGTGCTAGAGGTGGTGGATGGAAACAACTTATGGGTCAAAGGATCAGAGAAGGATGTCAGGGATAGGTCCTGAAGAACAAGCATCCTACTAACATGTCTAACAACTCCATGATCTTCAGCGCAGATGGGGTATAACAGCAGACGACCAGTCCAAGCTCCTTTACTATCTAAGGGAAACAGAAAGACATCAAACATTATATGACTTTGCAGAAGAGAAACATAGTCTGGTCAGACGGATCCAGGTTTCTGTGCTGCCGTGCTGGAGAGGGGCAGAATTTTGGGGAGGAGCCAAATTCTGATAGAAGTGAAGGAATGATGGGGCAGATGTTCTTGGTGCACCCTGACCTCTGTGCATGCCGCCACAAATTGCTGCAGTTGGCGAAGGCCAAAGGACGTCCCACACATTATTAGATGAGTGTCTCTAATAAAGTGGCCATTCCTCCGACGCCATCTTGCCCCTCTCCACTCTCTTGTTCCGGATTCCATCTTGTTTGTCCAAACTCATGACATTGACTCTATTACGCCTAGCCATCTCCTTGGTTTCACCATCTCCCATCATTATCCGGCACAGACTTGTCTCGCTCTCGCGGCCCGCCATCTGCTTTTCATATTGCTCCACGTTCCGTCTGTATAATATGGTTTATGTTGCCGCTGTATATTCACAATTATGTTATCCTTCCATTAAACCTTCTTATCCTCGGCCGGGGGGTTGTCTGTATTTGGTCATAAGGACGATGTCTGTCACAATGATATTACTTCTGACAACAAAACAACAACATGAAAACCTTCCTGCCTTCCAGCTGCCGCATCACCATATAAAGTGCCTGCCCGTATCTGACCCATCTCCCACCTTACATTACTTGGCTGGAAACTACCTAAAGTACATAGGGGGGAACTAAGATGACAATATCATTGTATGGGGGACATTATACTGTGTGGGTTCCACATGGAGGGTATTATACTATGTGGTGGGCTGCAATGCGATATTATACTATAAAGGGGTTAAAAGGAGCACATTACACGGTGTGGGGAGGACATTATACTGTGTGGGGAGGACATTATACTGTGTGGGGAGGAAATTATACTGCGTGGGGAGGACATTATACTGTGTGATGGCCATAGGGGGTGTTATACTGTGTGGGGGTTTAAAGGGGGTCATTATACTGTGTGGGTTCCACATGAGGGGTATTATACTGTGTGGTGGGCCGCAAAGCAATATTATACTATAAAGGGGTTAAAAAGGAGCACATTACACTGTGTGGGGAGGACATTATACTGCGTGGGGAGGACATTATACTGTGTGGGGAGGACATTATACTGCGTGGGGAGGACATTATACTGTGTGGGGAGGACATTATACTGTGTGGGGAGGACATTATACTGTGTGGGGAGGAAATTATACTGCGTGGGGAGGACATTATACTGTGTGGGGAGGACATTATACTGCGTGGGGAGGACATTACACTGTGTGGGGAGGACATTATACTGTGTGGGGAGGACATTATACTGTGTGATGGCCATAGGGTGTGTTATACTGTGTGGGGGTTTAAAGGGGGACATTATACTGTGTGGGTTCCACATGCGGGGTATTATACTGTGTGATGGGCCGCAAAGCAATATTATACTATGAGGTTAAAAGGGGCATATTATACTGTGTGGGGATTAAAAGGATGATATTATATTGTGTGATGGCCATAGGGGGTTCTATACTGTGTGGGGGTTTAAAGGGGGACATTATACTGTGTGGGTTCCACATGGGGGTGTTATACTGTGTGGGTAAAGAGGGCTCATTATACTGTGTGAGGGTTGTAAGGGGGACACTATACTATGTGGTGGCCGAGAAGGGGCCTTATACTGGATAAAGGGGGCTTATTATATCATGTGAATGCCACAAGGGGGACCTTATCCTTGTAAGGATTAAAAGGGGGTATAGTATACTTTGTGGGGTTAAAAGATGGACATTATAACGTGTGGGGGCCACAAGGGGGACATTATACTATGTGGTGGCCAAGAATGGGGGAGCATTATACTGGGTAGGTGTTAAAGGGTTCATATTACATTGTGTGGGTGCCACAAGGGGGATATTATATTGTGTGGAGTGAACCTTATACTGTGTTGGACTACAAGAGTCATCGTATTATATTGGGTTCACAAGAGGGACATTATATTGTGTGGGTGACATGGGTGGGGGGGTATAACACTCTGTAGGGGTCTAAAGGGTGACATTATACTCCATACATTATACTTATACTTGTGTGTTTTTACAAGTGTTCTTTTGGCTTTAGGGAAATTACACTGAATGGCCACTATATTAGAGACCCCCATCTAGCGGTGTATGGGGCCTCCTCTGAAGTGCAAAGCCATGGTCCCTTTTGGTGACGTGGAAGTGTTGACCCTCCCCCCCAAAGAGCCCCCGTCATCCCACGTCCCCCATATTTTTCCCTTTTTTTAATAGTCCCTCCAACTCCCTGATGTCTCTCTATATTAATATCCCCCCTAAAACTCTCTCGATGTTCCCCTATATTAATATCCCCCCAATCTCCCCCAGTCTACGGACGTCCAACCCCAGAGGACCAGTGTCTCTAATAAAGTGGCCATTCAATGGAGATCCTTGGACCAGTATGAGCCTGGTTTTGTACAGCGCAGGAGACTATGTTGGTGCTATATCAATACCGGGCCACCATACTAATAATAGTAGGGCTGAGTACAGTTCAGACTAACAGGCAGATAATAGGAGGAGATTGCAGAGTAAAAACCCGACCTAATTACGACATAGCGGTGCTGACCTTGTTGCACCAAAGCACTATAATCGCCCGAGGCAATCTCCAGACCCTTCAACCCTCTTATCAGAGCTCGGGCAGACCTCATCTATAGGCGTCCTGGTATTTTCTCCCATATTGTGCCTCCCCCCACCCCTCTTCCGCCGCCACCGCCGCCTCCCTCGCACCCTTTAATCCCATCCAGCACATTCCGTACAGGAGAACTTCCACGTAAATTGCTTTTTCTCCATTTCAGGCTGATCGCACACCTCAGTCCGCAGCAGAAATATCAGCCTGACAGATGTGGCTGCCGATCCTTAGAGATAGACTAAAAATGTTCTCTGGAACGTTATTAATTATCTAATAAACTGATTACAGAAATTTCTAATAATAACGACTCAGATTTACTTTGTAGTGTTTAAAAAAAAAAATCCAAGAGCGGCTCCGATGCCCGCGGGGCCCGTAATCCCCGGCAAAATACCTTCCTGTGCAAAACAGCTTAAAGGAGCCCAAAGGATGGAAACAAATTAACTCCTGCAAATCCTTCTGCGTTCTGTCCGTGCACGGATATTCTGGGCGAGCAGAAAAATACAAATATACCCTGCCCCCGACTACCTCTGTGGGGTCTTTGGGGGAGCACCTACCCAAAATGGCCAAGGAAGGACAACCGGTGAATAAGGGTGAGCTGATCTTGAGATTTCAGGATTGTTTTTAACATACGATTTTCAATCATTTTCCAGCCGATCCCGATCGTGAAATTTGCTCGATCAACGATCGGGATCCGATCTTTCCCGATCCGATTGCTCAACACTATTTATCACAGTGATATGTAGGGTTGAGCCGATCTTGAGATTTCAGGATTGCTTTTATATTACGATTTTCGATCATTTTACCGATCCCGATCGTGAACTTTGCTCGATCGCCAATCGGGATCCGATCTTTCCAGATCCCGATCGCTCAACACTAGTTATCACAGTGATATGTAGGGCTGAGCCGATCTTGAGATTTCAGGATCATTATTAAAATCCGATTTTCGATCATTTTCCAGCCAATCCCAATCCTGATCGTGAAATTTGCTCGATCGCCGATCAGGATCCGATCTCTCTCGATCGCTCAAGCCTACCGTTGACCATGTGTAGTGATGGACGGACCTCGCGAGACTTGTTTCGTAAATATTCTCAATGTTGACATTGTCTGCTCTTTTGGCATCTTCCAGTGTCTTCTCCAACATCACTTGTCTCGGGGTCACGGCTGAGGCCTGGAATTGGGCCTCATTGGTCACATGGGGCGCACTTCACGGCTTAATGCCCTACATGACACCAAGGTCCAATCACAGTGGTGTCGGCGAAGAAGCTGGTAGATGCCAAAAGACTTCAAGGGTGAAGACTGTTTTTTGATTTCCAGGGCCTCTCATGCTATTCAGGGTTCAACAAAACCCCAATTTTTAGAGTAGCTTATAAAAATTTAGGGTTCAACAAAACCCCAAAATTTGGGGAACATTTGTAAGGAAACCCAGCTCATTTCAAACCAGTTTGCTCATCTCAAGCCAAGGGCAACCCAAATCTCGTTGATGTTGGCAGTGAAGGCTAGCCCATCTGGTCAATCTGGTAGTGGTAAAGCAAACTGCTGAAAAGTTCTTGATGGAAAGGTGTCAGAACACACAAGACATTACAGCTTGTGTATATGGGGTCCGAGCATCCATACTGACCCCTGTCCACCACTGAAAGTGCCCACAATGAGCATTGGAACTGGAATTGGCGCATGGTCCAATGGCATCACTTACCTGGGAAGGAGATGGCACCAGGGGCTGCTATAGGACGAAGGTGCCAATGGAGGTTTTTGAAGATCTTGGCAATGTTCTCCTGGAAACCTTGCGTCCAGACATCATGTGGAGGTGACCTCAACATTGGACAGATCAAGCACCTCCCTATCATAGCAGTGGTGCCCCCTAATGGCAGTGACCTCTTTCAGCAATGAGGAACATGACAAAGAGATGGAGGCGATCGGCTCCAAATTCCCCCAGATTTCAATCAATCCTCTGTAGGATGAAATCTGATCCAGGGGGGGCAGCACCGAGAATCTTCCAAAATCATCTGCGGCCAATCCATTGTTCCTTTAAATGGTGAAATTTTTTTTCACTTTTTGGAATTTGCGATAGGACAATTTCCAGACTGCAAAGAGTTAACCGACTGGGGAAGAAAATAGACAGGCGGTGATATAAACTAGTCAGAGATAGAAGGTGGAAGGTGCTGCCAGCGCTGATGTCTGCTCAGATATGAGGAGCCGGCCAGGCAGTCAGCGCTGTCAACCCTCTGACGGGCCCCTGGCTTACTCATCCAGGGGGGCCGAGGATCCTCAGCGCGGCAGATAAACTACAACCTGCGCTCACAGGAGAGACAGAGATAACCCGGAGGAAGAAATAAAAAATGTCACCTTGTTTTACCAGGCCGGCCGCTCCGTCATCATCTACAATCTCGGCCTTAGATGGCCCAGAATTTACACAGCGAGGCCGGAGAGAAGATGAGATTGGAGATCCAGAGGACGCTCCACCGGAGGGAAGGCGAACGGCGAGAAATTACTCTGACATTTGTAGACATCATTACTGTATTGACGCACATTAAACACAGGAACGGCTATGACAACCCCCCACCGTCACAGGGGGCGCCGAGGAGGGGGCGGGTGTGAACGGGTACTAGAAATGAGGTGTGTAGAGAGAGAGAATGAGAAAGAGGGGCCCCGAGTCAGGGGGGTCACATGGGGCCACAGAGGGGGGAAGGAGGAGCACAGAATAGGGGGCAAGAAATAACTTAGGGTACTGAGGTGTAGGATGGGGCCCTAGAGCCGTGGTGTGGGAAGTAACATGGGGCCCTAGAGGAGGGGTGTGAGAAGTAACACGGGGCCCTAGAGGAGGGGTGTGAGAAGTAACACGGGGCCCTAGAGGAGGGGTGTGGGAAGTAACATGGGGCCCTAGAGGAGGGGTGTGAGAAGTAACATGGGGCCCTAGAGCCGTGGTGTGGGAAGTAACACGGGGCCCTAGAGGAGGGGTGTGGGAAGTAACATGGGGCCCTAGAGCCGTGGTGTGGGAAGTAACACGGGGCCCTAGAGGAGGGGTGTGGGAAGTAACACGGGGGCCTAGAGGAGGGGTGTGAGAAGTAACACGGGGCACTAGAGGAGGGGTGTGAGATGCAACACGGGGGCCTAGAGCCGTGGTGTGGGAAGTAACACGGGGGCCTACAGGAGGGGTGTGAGAAGTAACACGGGGCCCTAGAGGAGGGGTGTGGGAAGTAACACGGGGCCCTAGAGGAGGGGTGTGGGAAGTAACATGGGGCCCTAGAGGAGGGGTGTAGGAAGTAATATGGGGCCCTAGAGGAGGGGTGTGGGAAGTAACACAGGGCCCTAGAGGAGGGGTGTGGGAAGTAACATGGGGCCCTAGAGCCGTGGTGTGGGAAGTAACACGGGGCCCTAGAGGAGGGGTGTGAGAAGTAACACGGGGGCCTAGAGGAGGGGTGTGAGAAGTAACACGGGGCCCTAGAGGAGGGGTGTGGGAAGTAACACGGGGCACTAGAGGAGGGGTGTGAGAAGTAACACGGGGCACTAGAGGAGGGGTGTGAGAAGTAACACGGGGGCCTAGAGCCGTGGTGTGGGAAGTAACACGGGGGCCTAGAGGAGGGGTGTGAGAAGTAACACGGGGCCCTAGAGGAGGGGTGTGGGAAGTAACACGGGGCCCTAGAGGAGGGGTGTGGGAAGTAACACGGGGCCCTAGAGGAGGGGTGTAGGAAGTAATATGGGGCCCTAGAGCCGTGGTGTAGGAAGTAACACGGGGCCCTAGAGGAGGGGTGTGGGAAGTAACATGGGGCCCTAGAGCCGTGGTGTGGGAAGTAACACGGGGCCCTAGAGGAGGGGTGTAGGAAGTAATATGGGGTCCTAGAGCAGGGGTTTGTGAAGTCCTTGTGGTCGCCACCATTATGGAGTCCCTGTGAATTGTTATTGGGTTCCTGTAATAGGCACTGTTATGAGGCTCCTCTGGTTGTGACCGTTATGGGGTCTATGTGGTGGGTATTGTTATGGGGTGTGACTGTGATAGGGTCCCTGTGGTCGGCACTGTTTTGCGGTCTCTGTGGTTGGTATTGATATAGGGTGTCTGTGGTTGCCACTGTTATGGGGCTCCTCTGGTTATGGCTGTTATGGGGTCCATGTGGTCGGCACTGCTATGGGGTCCATGTAGTCGGCACTATCAGCACATATCCCAGGACCCTTTATCACTACCAATCTGACCCCCATAACAATACCAGACCTTTGTGCCCTCCTGACATCATCTATACTTCCGACCGCGGCTCAGTGTCAGTTACAGGATTACGTGTTTTCACCACTAGGTGGCATCTCACAGATTTTGGGTTTCCTATAAATATAACTCAATTATTGTATAATGAAAAGTTCTGCAATTTCCTAATTAAACCTTCATTCTCCGCTCACCGTCACGTCTGAGATTTCTGCTTCCTGTCAGTGAATAGAAGCTTCCAGAAGCTGAACCATCCTCCGACGGCTCAGAGACGGGGCCCTGATACACTGGAACAAACCTGCACCTGTGCTCAGCTGGTTCCACATCCAACATAGACCTTCTCAGTTTATCTTAGCCGGCGACCACTCCAACCAAGTGACACGGTCAGCTCTGCTACATCGGCACGTGATCATACACATCTACTAAGCATAATCTGATCTGTCTGCGCTATAAATGGAGCCATCATTTCTGTATTGAGGCCGTGGTCTATAACATGTCAAGTCCTGACAGAACAAGGTTAATCCTGGTGGCAGGAGAAGTGATCGCCCCGCGCCCGGGATTGATTAATCCCCCCAGCGCAATCCTTTGTGGAACCTTCCATCTCCAACCAGACAGACGCCAGAAGATTGAGCGGCAGAAGGAAACTCCTCAGCACTAGGAATACGGATTTCAGCACCTCGGATAGCTACTCTAGTCACAACACAAGCTGTCAGGGCTCTGGATGCTGCAAAGATGTAGATGTCATTGAGTTACATACACATATCACTCGGCTCTGCTACATCTATACCATCCAGGTCACAGCTCGCATAGGGTACGATAATCTGCCCCAAGTATAATCTCGCACAATGGAGACCATGTGGCCCCCACACCTGAGACCAATAATTGTCTGGGGGTCCGGCCTGGGATCTGTGTGCTACACAGGGCAGTAATGGATGGGGCAGCCCCTGACCTCAGGAGTGGCGGCCGCTGTCCGTGTGTCTCGTATGTCACCTCCACATCGATTCTTGAAGCTTCTCTGTCATCCTATTTAATTATGTACAAGACGGATGCGACAAGGAGAGTCCGGACTGTCAGCGACCGGGACAGAGCTGTAAATGATGGGGATCCGGGCTGGGGGCTGAGCCCAGGAGGAGGCAGTCTGTGCAGCCAGGAGAATCCTGAGCAAATGTCTGGATCTGCATCTTACTATCTGTGCATCCTGAGCCTCCTGGTTCATGAATAGAATGCAATGCATTTTGCATATAACTACATTTAGATTTGCAAAAAATGTCATGGATTGCACCAAAAATCGTCAGTTTTGGGGTTTCTTGGGTGGGTCGTAAGCAGACTTGGCGTTTATAGAGTGTATAGGTGATGTAGGCAACGGAGATTAGCAAAAGACCCTCATGCAAGGAGCCTGAAGACCCTACGTTGTGAGGAGGAGCGCTGCTCTGGATTATGTACATGGCAGGTTAATGGTGGAGCGGCTGAGGATGTGTAGCAATAATTGAGCCATGTGTTTGTACTGAGGCCACTAATGGAACAGCAGCAATAGTTGTAGGGTAGAATTAAGTGGCGGAAGCAGCATAGCATGAAGGGGTTTGCTAGGGAAAGGTCAAGGGTTGCTTGAGGATATAATTAAAACCCAATTCCACTAAGGCGTCCAGAATGTGTTTCCTACCCCGCCCGATGCCGCAGAGCGCGCTGCTCTTCAGCTCAGTGGGAAATCCGGCAGAGGCGTCTGTGCTTAGCTAATCTCTGCGTCGCGAACCAAAGTGCATGAAAGAAGCCGAAAATACTGCAAAAATGCTAAATATTTACAGGGGAAGAGCCAAAAGTTGTGTAGAAACAGAAATTAGGGGGGGGGGGGCACAGGGTCTGTATTCACGCCATGGCACCATATTAAAGCGTGGGGGTTCCTATAACACTTATAGGGTGTTGTAGTGCTGAAAGGACAACCCTTCAGCAGTGTAACACACCTTAAAGAACTCACGTAATACCGCCATATGGTCCCCACATAGCGCAGCAAATCAGCTCTCTGTGGTTTAAGAGTTAATTTTTAATACCTGGTGGTCTAGGGTGGTGAAGAGATCCATAATGACAACCGGGACAGATCTACAGAGCAAGAGTCTTGGGCGGTGAAGGAGTTGTCAATGGTGTAAAGTAGAGCCAGTGTAAATGTCTCAAGGCGATTAATGATAATGTCCCTGGCAGTGTACAGAAGTGAAGGGGTTAATAGGGACAAACCTGTCAGTCTAGTGTAAATAAGGGGGGTATTGCTGGTTTACAGTAGAGGATGGGGAAATGTGGACATGCCTGGAGGTCTGTGGTGTTAAAGGGGCTCGTGGTTAATCTCTGGTGGCCTAGGGTAGAGAAACAGTTAAAGTTAGCATTCCTGGTTGTCCAGGGTAATGAAGCAGTTAATATTCCTGGAGGATCCAAGTAGGGAAACTGTTAATATTCCTGGAGGTGTAGGGTCGTGAAACAGTTAACATTCCTGGTGGTCTTGAGTAGTGAAGCAGTTAATATTCCTGGTGGCCTAGGATAGTGAAGCAATTAATATTCCTGGTGGTCTTGGGTAGTGAAGCTGTTAATACTCCTGGTGGTCTAGGGTAGTGAAGCAGTTAATATTCCTGGTGGTCTTGGGTAGTGAAGCAGTTAATATTCCTGGTGGCCTAGGATAGTGAAGCTGTTAATATTCCTGGTGGTCTTGGGTAGTAAAGCAGTTAATATTCCTGGTGGTCTTGGGTAGTGAAGTAGTTAATATTCCTGGTGGTCTAGGATAGTGAAGCAGTTAATATTGCTGGTGGTCTTGGGTAGTAAAACAGTTAATACTCCTGGTGGTCTAGGGTAGTGAGGCAGTTAATATTCATGGTGGTCTTGGGTAGTGAAGCAGTTTAAATTCCTGGTGGTTTGGGGTAGTGAAGCAGTTAATATTCCTGGTAGTCTTGGGTAGTGAAGCAGTTAATATTCCTGGTGGTCTTGGGTAGTGAAGCTGTTAATATTCCTGGTGGTCTTGGGTAGTGAAACAGTTAATACTCCTGGTGGTCAACTACAGATAGAGTTAAGATTCTTGGTTTTCTAGTGTATTGAAGCACGGATAGTGAAACAGTTAGACCTCATGCACATGACCGAGTATTGGAATTGAATTCGGGCTGCACTCGGCCTGTGCATTCAGTCGTGTACATGAGGCCCTAATGTTAACTTTCATGGTGGTCTGGTGGTGGTAGAGAAAAAGTTAACATTTCTGGTGGTCAATTGCTGTCAAAAAGTTAATATTCCTGGTGGTCTAAGGTAGTGAAACAGTAAACTTTCCTGGTGGTCTGCGGTAGAGAAAAGGTTAATATTTTTGATAATAGTTGACATTCTTGGTGGTCTAGGGTACAGATTTTGGGTTAAGGTAATTAAGTTTTTGAACATCTATGGTGGTGAAGGGGTGAATGGTAGAGTCCATCAAGGCTTAGGGTAGTGTTAAGCGTAAGCTCCCTGACGGTCTAGGGCAGTGATACAGCCATTAAATTGTTCGCTTTCTGTAGCCTATAAAATCCAAAAAAAGAACCAAAAAGTTAAAAACAAGAAAAAAAAAACTTAATAAAATTTAATTTAAAAAAAAAAAAAAGAAAAGTTTTTGGGGAGGGGATAACTCATTTGCATAGACCGCCGCCGGCGCTGGCCCCGAAGCTCCATAAAAAGGAGACAAATGGGAAGTTTAGGTAAAGTGTTTCTGGAAGATATGAGCGGAGATCTTCCTCGCCCAGGACCTCCGATCGGTCATTTATGATGTGCTATTAAATTACAGGAAGTTAATTTACGATGACAGGTCCATTCCGATTTATGTCACCTTAAAACTGCAGGAATCGCTCCCGTTCACTACACTTCATGGCAGGCGGAGGAGGACTGGTCCGAGCAGCTGGTGGATGTAGCAGAGCTGAGCGGTCACTTGGCACTTCTCATGGTGTGCTCTTCTGTGTTACATGGGACTGACAAGCTAGCAAAGGTTTATATCTTGCAATGAGAACAACATAATAAACATAACAGTGCCTAAATAATACCGCCACATAGTGCTCAATTTATATAGTCATATAGTGAGCAAATAATACCGTACAATACTTAGATTATGCCACCATATAGCGTCACATAGTAATACTATATCATATCTAAATAATACTTACATAGTTGCCTACTGATATACAAATAATACTGCCATATAGTGTTCTAATGATGCAATAAATTGCTTAAATTACCGCATACTGTGCCCAAATAATAGCACCATGCAAACGTTAAAGTGTAATATAGTGCCTATCTAATACCTCAATAGCATACACAAATAATACATTGCTTAACTAATACCGCTATACATCTAATGATATGCAATACTTATATATATACCACCGTAGTGTTCACCTAACAGTCCTATATAACATCTAAATAATACTGACATAGCTGCCTCAATAATATCATTGAACAGTAT
This sequence comes from Leptodactylus fuscus, assembly GCF_031893055.1. NCBI lineage: Eukaryota > Metazoa > Chordata > Amphibia > Anura > Leptodactylidae > Leptodactylus > Leptodactylus fuscus. Next base: position 175,508,190 of record NC_134270.1, on the reverse strand, counting down.
AGAAATAATACCACCAAGTAAAACTTAACCAATACTACCATACAGTATAGTATTCTAATGATGCCATGAAATGCTTAAACCATTGTACATCACTATACCATTCACAAATTATAATGCCATACAACTACCAAGTAAAAGTGTAAGTGGTGCCTAAATAATATCTCCATAGACTTCTCAAATAATACTGTCATAGAGTGCTTGGTTATACCACCATATAGTGTTAAAAAAGATCCAACAAAATGCTTACATTTTACCACCATACAGTGCCTAAATAATAACACCGTACAATGGCCAAGTAGTACACTACAGCTGAACCTCCACAGACACACTAAATAATAGTGCCATACAATGCTTCATTAATACTGCCATATAGTATTACGTTAATTAAATAATATGCTTACATTTTACCACCATACAGTTCCCAAATAGTTATACCGTACAATAGCCAAGTAGTGCGATACAAATAGATAACAGCTCTACAGTTTACTTAAATAATATTGCCATACAATACTCAATGAATACCAACATATAGTGTATTTCAAAAAATAACAATAAATAGGCTAAAATTACCCCCAAAATAATACAATCTCCAAGTAACAGTGCAATACACTGCCTAAATAATACTGCCATAGATATATGCTTAATTAATAGTGTCATAGACATATGCTTAAATAATACTGCCATGGACATATACTTAAATAATACCGCCATAGAGATATACTTAAATAATACCGCCATGGACATATACTTAAATAATACTGCCATAGATATATGCTTAAATAATACCTCCATAGACATATACTTAAATAATACTGCCATAGATATATGCTTAAATAATACTGCCATAGATATATGCTTAAATAATACCGCCATAGACATATACTTAAATAATACTGCCATGGACATATACTTAAATAATACTGCCATAGATATATGTTTAAATAATACCGCCATAGACATATACTTAAATAATACCGCCATGGACATATACTTAAATAATACCGCTATAGATATATGTTTAAATAATGCCGCCATACAGTGTTGACTGATAACCTATGACCACACACTGTCCCAAAATATCTGTACCATGAATTTCAAGGGCTACTGATGTTTTTTGTTGTCTGGTGTTCCTATGATAATACTGGCTAGTCAGAGTACCGGGACAAGAAGTTTTGTCATGGGGTTATTGTTTTTCCAGTGCATCTCTGGGTGACCTACTCGGCTCTGCTACATGACCGTCTCCATTACCCCCCTCTCCCGCAGCCAGGGCCGTATTTCACTGACGCTGCCGCTTCTGCTCCTGCTGATACGGTCCTAATGCTCTCTAATAAACATGGTGTTCGCTTTTCTCGGCTCGGCTTTTAAATACACAATAAATTATTAATCACTGGTTAAACATGCCAGACGGGCCGCTGCAGGGCCCAGCGCTCCCACTTTATGGCAAATCCAATAGTCTCTTCTAAGAAAATCAAAATGGCCGACTTAACCACATCACTGCTGCGTGGAGGCTCCAGGGGGTCACAAAGCCCTGCAATTCTAAATCGGGGCAGAAATTGATAGTCATGACCCTGTGGACGTAGACGGGACCCCAATAGTCACCATGGCCGATTAAGAAGGTGGGGTGACAACTGACAACCAGAACCCATAGGGGTTGTCACAGTTTTCCACATACCACTATTGCACTAAATAATTCTGATATGTCACCCATCATTCCATGTATGTCATTTTAACAATCCATATGTGAATCAGAAAGATCAGGATGAACAAAGATACAAGATAACCAATATTTTCTTATAAGGTGTAATACCACTCCCAGCCTCATGGTGCGCTGTTAGCACCAAAATTGTATTGTCACTCAGGAATACTTTGAGACTCCTGAATGCCACCCAGTGGTAAATTTCTTATATTTTTAACTTCTGGGCATTAATGTGACATATGGAGTATAAAGCACTTTTTATACTGATGCTATATTCTGAAGAGGTGCTATTGGGCCCCCGCTGGCAGTACATCGTCAGTACATATGCATGTTTTGTCCCCTCCTTTAGCTATATACCAAGCACTATGGTTCACACAATTTTTCATATAAGGTGCAATACCACTCCCAACCTCACGGTGTGCTGTTAGCTGCACTGTATTGTATATTAAGTAGAAGATATACATTTGACCCCCTGTTGACAGTAGGGCCCAAGATCATATACAAGCTCTGCACCCTTTATATCATGTTCTGTGATTCATAATCTCTAATTAGGACCTCTACAACATACGGAGGGATCCATTGATGTCCCTATCATTCATATAAGGTGTAATACCACTCCTAACCTCATGGTGTGCTGTATGTTAAGTAGAAGATATATTACTGAGCCCCTGCTAGCAGTAGGGCCCAGGAGCATATACAAGCTATGCGCCCTTTATATCATGTTCTGTGATTCCTATACTTTTTCATATAAGGTGTAATACCACTCCTATCCTCATGGTGTGCTGTTAGCTGCACTGTATTGTGTATTACATAGAAGATATACAATTGAGCCCCTGTTGGCAGTATGGCCCAGGAGCATATGCAACTCTACACTCCCTTGTAACATCTTCTGTGGTTCATATACGTTTTCATATAAGGTGTAATACCACTCCTAACCTCATGGTGTGCTGTATGTTAAGTAGAAGATATATTACTGAGCCCCTGCTGGCCGTAGGGCTCAGAAGTATATACAAGCTCTGCACCTCTTTGTAACATGTTCTGTGGTTCATATACTTTTTCATATAAGGTGTAATACCACTCCTAACCTCATGGTGTGCTGTATGTTAAGTAGAAGATATATTACTGAACCCCTGCTAGCAGTAGGGCCCAAGAGCATATACAAGCTCTACACCCTTTATATCATGTTCTGTGATTCCTATACTTTTTCATATAAGGTGTAATTCCACTCCTAACCTCATGGTGTGCTGTATGTTAAGTAGAAGATATATTACTTAGCCCCTGCTGGCAGTAGGGCGCAGGAGTATATACAAGCTGTGCACCCCTTTGTAACATGTTCTGTGGTTCATATACTTTTTGATATAAGGTGTAATACCACTCCTAACCTCATGGTGTGCTGTTAGCTGCACTGTATTGTGTATTACATAGAAGATATACAATTGAGCCCCTGTTGGCAGTAGGGCCCAGAAGCATAAGCAATTCTACACCCCCTTGTAACATCTTCTGTGGTTCATATACTTTTTTCATATATGGTGTAATATCACTCCTAACCTCATGGTGTGCTGTATGTTAAGTAGAAGATATATTACTGAGCCCCTGCAAGCAGTAGGGCCCAAGAGCATATACAAGCTCTGCACCCTTTATATCATGTTCTGTGATTCCCATACTTTTTCATATAAGGTGTAATACCACTCCTAACCTCATGGTGTGCTGTATGTTAAGTAGAAGATATATTACCAAGCCCCTGCTGGCAGTAGGGCCCAGGAGCATGTGCAACTCTTCACCCCCTTGTAACATCTTCTGTGGTTCATATACTTTTTTCATATAAGGTGTAATACCACTCCTAACCTCATGGTGTGCTGTATGTTAAGTAGAAGATATATTACTGAGCCCCTGCTGGCCGTAGGGCTCAGGAGTATATACAAGCTCTGCACCCCTTTGTAACATGTTCTGTGGTTCATATACTTTTTTTTATATATATAAGGTGTAATACCACTCCTAACCTCATGGTGTGCTGTATGTTAAATAGAAGATATATTACTGAGCCCCTGCTAGCAGTAGAGCTCAGGAGCATATACAAGCTCTGCACCCCTTTGTAACATGTTCTGTGGTTCATATACTTTTTTTTTATATATAAGGTGTAATACCACTCCTAACCTCATGGTGTGCTGTTAGCTGGATTGTGTTGTCACTCAGGAGTAGAACAAGACTCCTAAGAGCCACCTAGTGGTAAGTTTGTGATATTTTCTGTCTTACATTGTCTTGTAATATAAACACATGTACTATCTGTAGGACACTGACATTTCTCTGTTTTGCAGACGGGTAACTTGATAAGGGAAGTTGTCAGCAGTGAAGTGACAGCTCAGCGAGTGCTGTACATGCCGGCTTTGTGGATCCATGACAACTGACAGGACGTGACAAGCGAAGGCTCCAGATTCTGTAAGGAAACCTTCCCCGTGCTCCAGAATCCTACATACAGTAACTATGTGCTGTCTCTTCCTCCGAGGGGTTGATGACTTCTCCTTCCTCCTCGCCTTGGGTTGTATCTATAAGGAATCTAAATACCTGTGTTCCTGCCCCTCCGCCCAGCAGTCGCCATTCCCTTCTCTCAGATTCTGTACGACATCTGCACTTGCCACATGGCCATTGCTTTAACATCGCTAAACTTAGGCTGGGTCTGTTCAGAGCCAATCTGGGTTACAACACCCTGCCTCAGCCCTGGGTTGGACGCAGTGGTATACTCTGCATCCAATCCAGGGCTGAGGCGGGGTGTTGTAACCTGACACTTCCCTTACTCCAGTGCCTGTGATTACATTAGTTTTCAGGCTCCTTGTTCTCAGATCTCGCTCCCAGTACCTTGCCCTGTTGGGGTTTTTGGTCTGGTCCATAGACTGCAAGTGCACCTGTTTTCTGGTACAATGTTCTGGTGTTGCAACCTGGGTCCTGAGTAGCCAAGTCCATCCTGCCTTGCGGTGGGCTCTGGTGAATACCTTGGAGTCACCTTAGACTCTGCAAACCAGAGCAGTGTAAGATTACAAGTATTAATACAGGTATGGGGAGGTATGTTCACTGTGATTGGCTGGCAGAGATAACCTAAGGAGAAGGAGGAGCTTCTGGGTGACCAGGTGACAAAATAAGAAGCCCATTGATTGCTAACATAGCTGACATTGCGGTTATATCAGAAACTGATACTGAGTTCACGGTAGAAGGATTGTGAATAGAGATGGGCGATCCAGTAGGATCCCTACAAATCTTCCCAAAAAATTGTGAAATTTTTGGTGTTTGCCTGAAGAAGGTCAGGAGGTCAGAGGTCAAGGAGGGCTCCAGCATTCCAATCCATGTCTCCCAACTTGCTCCGACCTCATAACATTGCTAACATTGCTATACTTAGGCTGGGCCTGTTCAGAGCCAATCTGGGTTACAACACCCTGCCTCAGCCCTGGGTTGGACGCAGTGGTATACTCTGCATCCAATCCAGGGCTGAGGCGGGGTGTTGTAACCTGATACTTCCCTTACTCCAGTGCCTGTGATTACATTAGTTTTCAGGCTCCATGTTCTCAGATCTCGCTCTCAGTACCTTGCCCTGTTTTCTGACTTTGGTTTTCCTTCCTGGTTATCCCTTTCCTTTCTGATTTGGCTTCATCTGTGACCTCCTGGACTTCTCATATTCTTCTTCTATTACTTTGGCAAGTCCTTTACCCTCCTGGCCTGTGTATTACTCTCTCTACCCACTATGGGGTTTTTGGTCTGGTCCATAGACTGCTAGTGCACCTGTTTTCTGGTACATTGTTCTGGTGTTGCAACCTGGGTCCTGAGTAGCCAAGTCCATCCTGCCTTGCGGTGGGCTCTGGTGAATACCTTGGGGTCACCTTAGACTCTGCAAACCAGAGCAGTGTAAGATTACAAGTATTAATACAGGTATGGGGAGGTATGTTCACTGTGATTGGCTGGCAGAGATAACCTAAGGAGAAGGAGGAGCTTCTGGGTGACCAGGTGACAAAATAAGAAGCCCATTGATTGCTAACATGGCTGACATTGTTTGTGGTTATATCAGGAACTGATACTGAGTTCACGGTAGAAGGATTGTGAATAGAGATGGGCGATCCAGTAGGATCCCTACAAATTGTGAAATTTTTGGTGTTTGCCTGAACAAGGTCAGGAGGTCAAGGAGGGCTCCAGCATTGCAATCCATGTCTCTCAACTACCAAGGCCTGTGATTGGTTCTCAGTGGTCATATGGGGGGGTGTCGTGACACTTTGGCAATGAGGACCCCTTCTCAGAATTGAGGATTGGTTACAATTGTATCTAATCTGACGATCTGATACATTTACCCAGCTCTGATAAATTGTAACAATCTATCGTTAGTCACTGACAGCATTGACATTAAAAATGGCGCTGAAATGATCGAGTCTATCATATGGCGGCAGGACTGGCGGTATAGCGCAGCGACGGCGTCCTGACTCACCAGCAGAGACAGAGTTGGCGTCAGGCGTGACAGATCCGGTGTAGTGCGCCCCTGTCACTCTGCTTTATGGTTTGTTTGGCTAATTTGCGGTTCTTTTTTTCGCCATTTACACCCCAGGAGGAGGCAGCTCATTTTTTAATGTACTTTATAATGCAAGTGATTAGATGGAACAGACCGCGTCCTGTTTATTTATCGACTGCGCCGGGAAAACCGACCTTGTAAAAAACACTTTATCACGCCAAAGGATTTAGGACAGGGGCGAAATCTAATTACTGGGGGGGGGGGAGTTTATTTTGCTCCATGAGTAGAATTTGCATTTTTATATGGCGAGGCAGAAAATGATGAGTCGGCTGTAGAGGCGGCCGCAGGAGGTTGAGCGACTGTGATGGTGATGATGACATCAGCAGTGGGCGGGGCCTGTGGCTTCAGTCAGATGCCCGGGATTATAATAGCGTCAACCCTATAGATCCCTATGGAAAATAGTGGGGGCAATCTCATAATATTAGTGCCAACTAGAGATGGGCAAACCTCGGGAGATGTGCAAATATTTGTGACGTTCGATCCTCCAATTACATTTCATGTTAAACTTGTTCGGATAGAACCAGAAGTGAGGTCATAATACCCTGGGGGGGTCCTCTACCCCCATAGTGTAATAAATGGAGGCCCAGGGGAGGGACAATAACAAACAGTTATACTTACCTTGCCTCACTTCTTCTGGGCATCTTTGTGGTGTCTCACAGTCCCCGGCGTCCTCTTCTGGCCTCTTCTGGCCACCGCCTGACGTCATACACTGCGGGGTCACCACTGAGGCCTGTGATTGGGCTTCAATAGTAACTCTGGTACACATGATGTCAGCTGGAGGCCTGAAGAGGACGCTGGGGGTCTGCCAGACACCACAATGTAATATGTAATCTATCTCCTATCTATCTATCTATCTATTTATCTCCTATCTATCTCCTATCTATCTATTTATCTCCTATCTATCTAATATCTATCTATCTATCTCCTATCTATCTATCTATCTATCTATCTATCTATCTATCTATCTATCTCCTATCTATCTATCTATCTATCTATCTCCTATCTATCTATCTCCTATCTATCTATCTATCTATCTATCTATCTATCTATCTATCTATCTATCTATCTCCTATCTATCTAATATCTATCTATCTATCTCCTATCTATCTATCTATCTATCTATCTATCTCCTATCTATCTATCTATCTATCTATCTATCTATCTATCTCCTATCTATTTATCTCCTATCTATCTAATATCTATCTATCTATCTATCTATCTATCTATCTATCTATCTATCTATCTCCTATCTATCTATCTATCTATCTATCTATCTATCTCCTATCTATCTATCTATCTATCTATCTATCTATCTATCTCCTATCTATCTATCTATCTATCTATCTATCTATCTATCTATCTATCTCCTATCTATCTATCTATCTATCTATCTATCTATCTCCTATCTATCTATCTATCTATCTATCTATCTCCTATCTATCTATCTATCTATCTATCTATCTCCTATCTATCTATCTATCTATCTATCTATCTATCTATCTATGTATGTATCTATCTATCTCCTATCTATCTATCTATCTATCTATCTATCTATCTCCTATCTATCTATCTATCTATCTATCTATCTATCTATCTATCTATCTATCTCCTATCTATCTATCTATCTATCTATCTATCTATCTATCTATCTATCAGTATTGTATATACATGTTTGCTCTGTTATCACAGTAGATGACTAGTTTCTCTCCATGAGTATACGGTATATACTAGCTTGGGGAATATTTGTAGGGATCCCAGTAATTACTGGAGACGTGTTGTCATACAAGGTGTTAATTATATTTACAGATATCGTTCTTATTACTGGTTCAATTAACAGGACGCCGGGCGTTAATACTAATGAAGTATTTATTACAACACTGTATAGAACAATAGAAACATCCGCCTAATGAGCTGATTAATAATGCACGCCCCGCAGATAATGGGGTCACTCTCCCGCAGTACCTGGGGAAATAGAGTGGCGGAGCTCCATAGACAGATATATATCTGCCCCACCACTAGGGGGAGCTCAGACCCAGCAGAAGACGTCTCCAGTCTTATAGACCGTCTATAAGACTGTTCTGTTTTTCTGAGTCTCGCAAAAATGTTCTAGAAGCCAAAAATCTTTAAAAAAAGAAAAAGAAACCGTTGGCTCCTTAATGTGGCCCCTTTAATGTGACAGGCTGCAAATCTTCATAGACGGCAAAGTTTTAATATGCCTTGTGGTCCTTGATAGAGAACACAATATTCTTCGGAGATCTCACCAGTGATCTATAAAGCCGCATTACAAGCCTTTCTCTCTCGCCTGCTCCTAATAACCCATTTTATAAAGCGCAGGATCCTGCAGCGCGTCTGCCCCGTTTTGCTACATTACCTGCTTAACTTCGAGCCATCAGGCGAAGATTCATCTCTGCCGCTATTGTCACGGCGTAACATGGAGGCAAAGACGTGAAATAAACATAACTCCGTCCAAGGAGCCTTCAAGGAGGCCTCCTAAAGTGAAGCTCCACCTTCAGTGTCTTTGTCGTACATCTTCACGACAAATTTTACTATGTAGACTCATTTGTTTATTTTCTTGTAGAAAAATAATAAAAATACGGTATACGTTAATGTCTGGAAACCATCAGCAAGCAGGGTGAGTGCCACTGACAGAGCCCATAAATGGTTGAATTATATTTGCATTCTTCTTATGGCTTGGGTAAACATGAAGAAAATCTCATTTATCGTGTTGAAAGAACAATATGTTGCTATCTGGAAACCATCAGCAAGCAGGGTGAGTGTCGCTGACAGATCCCAGTATAAAATATTGTAATTATGGCTTCTTTAAACATGCAGAAATGATCGTTTTCTTGTTGAAAGTAAAATATGTTGTTGTCTGGAAACCATCAGCAAGCAGGGTGACTATAACGGAGTCTATAAACTGTTGGATTATCTTTGTATTCTTCATATGGCTTGTGTAGAGATGCAGAAAATCTCATTTATCCACAGAAAGAAATATCTGCAGCAAAATAATATTGTGGTGTCCAATTGTCCCAGAAAGCTCAAATGTCTACTGGAATTTTACTGTAGAATGACCTGCATCATATTGTCACATGACCGTGTGTGCAGGACCTGTTACAGGAGAAGAACCTGCAACTTGGGGTAACATGACCATGTGTGTGCAGGACCTGGTACAGGAGAAGAACCTGCCATATAGGGTCACATGACTCTGTGTGTGCAGGTCCTGTTACAAGAGAACCTGCCATATCAGCATACCTCCCAACCGACATGAATCTGGGGGCAGCAATGGGGGACATGAATCTGGGGGCAGAGATGGGGGGACATGAATCTGGGGGTAGAGATGGAGGGGACATGAATCTGGGGGCAGAGATGTGGGGACATGAATCTGGGGGCAGAGATGGAGGGACATGAATCTGGGCAGAGATGGGGGGACATGAATCTGGGGACAGAGATGGGGGGACATGAATCTGGGCAGAGATGAGGGGACATGAATCTGGGGGCAGAGATGAGGGGACATGAATCTGGGGGCAGAGATGGAGGGGACATGAATCTGGGGGCAGAGATGGAGGGACATGAATCTGGGGACAGAGATGGGGGGACATGAATCTGGGGACAGAGATGGAGGGGACATGAATCTGGGGACAGAGATGGGGGGGACATGAATCTGGGCAGAGATGGGGGACATGAATCTGGGGGCAGAGATGGAGGGACATGAATCTGGGCAGAGATGGTGGCGACATGAATCTGGGGACAGAGATGGGGGGACATGAATCTGGGGGCAGAGATGAGGGGACATGAATCTGGGGACAGAGATGGAGGGGGGACATGAAACTGGTGGCAGAGATGGAGGGGGGACATGAAACTGGGGGCAGATGAAGGGTGTATATGAAACTGGGGGCAGAGATGGAGGGGGGACATGAAACTGGGGGCAGATGAAGGGTGTATATGAAACTGGTGGCAGAGATGGAGGGGGGACATGAAACTGGGGGCAGATGAAGGGTGTATATGAAACTGGTGGCAGAGATGGAGGGGGGACATGAAACTGGGGGCAGATGAAGGGTGTATATGAAACTGGTGGCAGAGATGGAGGGGGGACATGAAACTGGGGGCAGATGAAGGGTGTATATGAAACTGGGGGCAGAGATGGAGGGGGGACATATAATTTACGGGTGACTGTAGGAGGATTATAATATGAATGGGCGGAGTCAACACAAAAGTGGGTGGGGCTAAATTTGCGCTGCACATTTTGTCCCTCTTTCGGTTCTTCAAAAGTTGTGAGGTATGTATCAGGTCACATGACCATATATGTGCAGGTCCTTACGCCATGGGGCAATGTGTCAGGCCTTTGCAGCCATATATAAAGAGTTTGTGGTGTATAATAGCTCAGGGGGTCCGGCCTTGGGTCTGTATTTAGGAAAGGTCAAGCTGTTGTCTACATTTAGGGGATAGGCTGTATATTTAGGGCACTGGTCTGGGGTATGTACGTTTTATTTACGGAGTCCTGTCTGGTTGGGGTCTGTTTTTCGGCGTTCTGTACTCACTTAGGGCTTTAGGGTCTGGGGGTGTTGCCATAAAGGCTGGGGTCTGAAATCTTTAAGAGTCTGGTCTGGGGTTTGGTTATCCAGCTTTCCCAGACTCCTGAATAGACCCCCTGAACCAATACACACTTGTGGACCTGCACATATATATATAGGTAGACATGATGTTCAGGTGTCTTGGAAAGCTGAGTGATGATGCCGGCAGGAAACATATTGCTCGTTACCCAGCTTTCCTGGGATCAGACAAGCTAATAAGCAGTGGAAGAGAATCTGTACCCTGGCGGCAGAGGATAATGGCTGGAGGACGGGTATTTACGGAGGATTTTAGAGGTAATTTGCGCTGACTCTATGAGCTGGAATGGCGCTTCTTTCATCACAGTAAAGCTGACACCGATCTAAGAAGATTTTATGCTGATTTTTAGGACTTTTCCTCCTGAATAAAGAAAACTCGGAGTAACTAAGACATGAAAAGACAAATTACAATCTGGCCTGAGTGGCCATTTTCTGTGGGTCTGAGCTTTAGTATAAATATACATGTAGCCGCGCCGCCGTTCCCGCCGCCCTCCGTTATTGTTCCATTTTAATAATCTTGCTGGAAGTACATTGAGTTTGTTGCTGGTCTCGTAAAGCCGGAGCCGAGACTTGTAAACAGGTAATGAAACTTGTAATCCAAGAAGAGAAGAGAGGTGGCGGGAAATGGCCCGACGTCGAGACCGCGAAATTACTGGCGAGGGTGTCCACCCCGCGCCATTGGTATTATAATTAGGTTAATAAATGCGTTCATTGATGTTCGGGCTATGCTGGAAGATAAGAAAACAGAAAAGAAAGAAACCACAAAGTTCCCTGGTCGTGAAGAGGTTAATGCTCTAAGACCTGGGTCTGGGGCAATAAAGGGGTTAATAGTTGATGACCTAGGGAATCAAGGCAATGGCCCCCCGTCAAGGTTGAATGGGGTCTAAGATGTAATTCCATTGTGGTCCTGGGTAGATGAAAGGGTTAATATTTGAGCCCTGCTGATTTATAGTAATGTCCTTGCCCCTGGTGGTCTAGGGTAGAAGAGGGAGGGGTTAATATTTGAGCCCTGGTGGTTTATTGTAATGTCCTTGCCCCTGGTGGTCTAGGGTAGAAGAGGGAGAGGTTAATATTTGAGCCCTGGTAGTTTATAGTAATCTCCACTTCCCTGGTGGTTTAGGGTAGAAGAGGGAGGGGTTAATATTTGAGCCCTGGTAGTTTATAGTAATGTCCACTTCCCTGGTGGTTTAGGGTAGAAGAGGGAGGGGTTAATATTTGAGCCCTGGTAGTTTATAGTAATGTCCACTTACCTGGTGGTCTAGGGTAAAAGAGGGAGGGGTTAATATTTGAGCCCTGGTGGTTTATTCTAATGTCCATGTTCCTGGTGGTCTGGGGTAGAAGAGGGAGGGATTAATATTTGAGCCCAGGTGGTTTATAGTAATGTCCACTTCCCTGGTGGTCTAGGGCAGAAGAGGGAGGGGTTAATATTTGAGCCCTGGTGGTTTATTCTAATGTCCATGTTCCTGGTGGTCTAGGGTAGAAGAGGGGCAGTTTATATTTTCCTTTTATGATCTGGGGTAGAGGAGAGCGGTTAATATTTGATTTCCCGGTGGTCTAGGGGTTGATCTTGTGGTGATCTTGGGTAATGTTCCTTTTCGTTTTGGTCTTGGATAAAACAGTGGATTCATATTTGATCCCTGGTGGTCCAGAGTAAAGTTCCATTTAATTTTGGTCTAGAGTAAAATATGGATTAATGTATGATCCCTGGTGGTCTGGAATAGAAGGTGGAAATACCAGGACTTGGACTCTGAGGGGGGCACAAGTATCCCTGTGCCACCTAAAATGTATAACCATTCTAAATGCCAACAAGGTAGGGGCTTCAAGTGATTCCTCTGGGTATTAGATTCTTTGGTGGTCTAGGGTAAAAGAGTAGATTAATATTTGATTCCCTGGTGGTCTAGGGTTTGATTCCATAATGGTCTATTGCAATGCCCCTTTTTCTTTGGCCTGGGGTAGAATTGTTGGTTTCTAGTTGATCCCTGGTGGTTTAGAGCAGAAGAAAGGATGAATATCTGCTTCTTTGTTCTGCAGTAGTTATTTTACTCTTTCTTCATTGCTTGGAATAGACCTGAGAAACATGTTAGATCCCCTGGTGGTCTGGAGTAAAGTCCAATTCTTAGTTGGTCTAGGGTAGAAGAGTGATTTAATATTTGATTCCCTGATGGTAAAAAAAATTGATTCCATGGTGTTTTATTGTAATATCCCATTTTTCTTTAGTCTGGGGTGGGATTGTAGATTAATACTTCCTCCCTGGTGGTCTAGAGTAGAAGAGGGGCTAAATATCTGCTTCTATGCTTTGTAGTAATTATTTTTTTCTCAGTTATTAGGGTCAAAGTTAGGGGCACATTAGGTCCTCCAGTGATCTGGCGATAGGCAGTAAAGTTCCTTTCCTAATTGCTCTAGGGTAGAAGAGTGGATTCAGTTTTGATCCCCTGGTGGTCTAGGGTAAAATAGAGAGTAAGCATTTGATCCCATTCTGTTCTACTCATGAATTTATCTTCCTTAGAGGTCTATGATAGAAGGAAAGATGTGGGGTAAAGTCTTCTTCCTCCTTGGTGTAGGGTACAAAATTGTATCCATATTTGATTCCTGCTGGGCTGGGGTAAGAGTGGTTTTGGTCCAGTTTTTGGCGGCTCTAGATAAAGTTCAAAGTCTTCCCAAAGTGAGGTTGTTCTTTGTTATAAATCTTGGACATATTGTGGCTTTAGAACTTGGGTCCACCTAGGAACCCTCTATCTCTCTGGTGGACCAGACCAACCATGGGTGAAACTTGGATCCCACCTAGGTTGAAGGGAACTGTAAGATTCATCAAGCCAAGCCTCAAGCCAATTCTAATCTAGTCGGGGTTGGTCCATTTGGCTGGTTCCAGATTTTTTGGTTTAACTTGTGACTTCGTGTCTTGACTCCAGTTGGTTTTGGTCCAGTTTTTGGTCACAACTGTTTCATCTGACATCACATCTGCCTGGCAGCTTTAGGTGAACCCCAAAGTCTTCCCTAGGTGGGATTGTTCTTTGTTAGAAATGGTGGACATATTGTGGCTTTAGAACCTGGGTTCACCTAGGAAGCCATTAAATCTCTCGTGGACCAAACCAACCATAGATGAAACTTGGATCCCACCAAGGTTGAAGAGGACCATAAGATTACTATTGCCCGACCTCAAGCCAATTCTAATCTAGTCTGGGTTGGTCTTTTGACTTCGTGTCTTGACTCCAGTTGGTTTTGGTCCAGTTTTTGGTCACGACTTTTTCTTCGAACATCACTTCTGCCTGGTGTTTCTAGATGAACCACAAAGTCTTCCCCAAGTGAGGTTGTTCTTTGTTATAAATCATGGACATATCATATCATGGACAATCATGGACATATTGTGACATTGTGGACCAGCCCAACCATAGATGAGACTTGGATCCCACCAAGGTTGAGGAGGACCATAAAATTCCTCAAGCCCAGTCTCAAGCCAATTCTAATTTAGATGTGGTTGGTCCATTTGGCTGGTTCCAGATTTTTTGGTTTAACTTTTGACTTTGTGTCTTGACTCCAGTTGGTTTTGGTCCAGTTTTTAGTCACGACTTTTTCTTCTGACATCACTTCTGCCTGGTGGTTCTAGATGAACAACAAAGTCTTCCCCAAGTGAGGTTGTTCTTTGTTATAAATCATGGACATATTGTGACCTTAGAACTTGGGTCCACCTAGGAACCGTCTACTTCTCTGGCGGACCAGCCCAACCATAGATGAGACTTGGATTCTGCCAAGGTTGAGGAGGACCATAACATTCCTCAAGCCCAGTCTAAAGCCAATTCTAATCTAGTCGTGAAGGTCCAATGACAACATATCTGACACTTATTGTAGCTTTTACCCTCAAGGAGGAAGGAGCAGTAAACAGACTTCTCCAGAAAACCTTGTTTCCTTAACGTCCTGAAAAGACCTTGGTTACAAGAAGCCACATATTTCCTACCGGAGCCGTATTTGCTTCTCTGTCTAGGAGACTTCATTCCAACTCGACATGAGCTGAGTTTTATATCACTTCATAATTTATGTCTCCACATGACATCAGCCTCATTTATTAGATAATCGAGGTGGTAACATCTCCAAAAAGCTTCTGCGCGAAGAATGTCACACAGGAAAAAGTTCCGATATTATAAAAATTCACAAAAACAACCACAGCCTGTCAATCACAGGCGCTGAATAATATGGAAAAAGCAACAAGGGTCCATTAGGGCTGTAAAACGCGTGTGGCGCAAATTGTAGCCTGGTAAGTACCTGATGATTATAATGGAAAAAGCACATGGAGGAGGAGAAGAAGTAAAGTTCAATGGGCGCTACACGGTGACATGAACACATGCGGGTGAGTACCAACCACCCACATGGCAGTATACACCCTGGGGGAAGTGTGGCTGTTACCGGAGAGGAGTGGTTATACTGTTAATATGAATGTCACCGCTATCATAAGTCCTCTGCCTCCAATGTAAGGTCTTTCACTATTAATAGACCATAGACGGGTTATTTTAGGGTTATGTGGTAGAATTGTAGCAGTTACGGTATATTACTGTATACAGGAGGCGATAATATAGCTTATACATAAACGAACATAAGAGCAGTATTATAGTAGTTATATTCTTGTACATAGGAGGTAGTATTATAGTAGTTATATTCTTGCACATAGGAGCCGTATTATAGTAGTTATATTCTTGTACATAGGAGTAGTATTATAGTAGTTATATTCTTGTACATAGGAGGTAGTATTATAGTAGTTATATTCTTGCACATAGGAGCAGTATTATAGTAGTTATATTCTTGTACATAGGAGCAGTATTATAGTAGTTATATTCTTGTACATAGGAGTAGTATTATAGTAGTTATATTCTTGTACATAGGAGCAGTATTATAGTAGTTATATTCTTGTACATAGGAGCAGTATTATAGTAGTTATATTCTTGTACATAGGAGTAGTATTATAGTAGTTATATTCTTGTACATAGGAGTAGTATTATAGTAGTTATATTCTTGTACATATGAGTAGTATTATAGTAGTTATATTCTTGTATATAGGAGTAGTATTATAGTAGTTATATTCTTGTACATAGGAGGTAGTATTATAGTAGTTATATTCTTGTACATAGGAGCATTATTATAGTAGTTATATTCTTGTACATAGGAGGTAGTATTATAGTAGTTATATTCTTGTACATAGGAGGTAGTATTATAGTAGTTATATTCTTGTATATAGGAGTAGTATTATAGTAGTTATATTCTTGTACATAGGAGGTAGTATTATAGTAGTTATATTCTTGTACATAGGAGCACTATTATAGTAGTTATATTCTTGCACATAGGAGCAGTATTATAGTAGTTATATTCTTGTACATAGGAGCAGTATTATAGTAGTTATATTCTTGTACATAGGAGGTAGTATTATAGTAGTTATATTCTTGCACATAGGAGCAGTATTATAGTAGTTATATTCTTGTACATAGGAGCAGTATTATAGTAGTTATATTCTTGTACATAGGAGCAGTATTATAGTAGTTATATTCTTGTACATAGGAGTAGTATTATAGTAGTTATATTCTTGTACATAGGAGTAGTATTATAGTAGTTATATTCTTGTACATAGGAGCAGTATTATAGTAGTTATATTCTTGTACATAGGAGTAGTATTATAGTAGTTATATTCTTGTACATAGGAGTAGTATTATAGTAGTTATATTCTTGTACATAGGAGTAGTATTATAGTAGTTATATTCTTGTATATAGGAGTAGTATTATAGTAGTTATATTCTTGTACATAGGAGGTAGTATTATAGTAGTTATATTCTTGTACATAGGAGCAGTATTATAGTAGTTATATTCTTGTACATAGGAGGTAGTATTATAGTAGTTATATTCTTGTACATAGGAGCAGTATTATAGTAGTTATATTCTTGTACATAGGAGCAGTATTATAGTAGTTATATTCTTGTACATAGGAGGTAGTATTATAGTAGTTATATTCTTGTACATAGGAGGTAGTATTATAGTAGTTATATTCTTGTACATAGGAGCAGTATTATAGTAGTTATATTCTTGTACATAGGAGGTAGTATTATAGTAGTTATATTCTTGTACATAGGAGCAGTATTATAGTAGTTATATTCTTGTACATAGGAGCAGTATTATAGTAGTTATATTCTTGTACATAGGAGGTAGTATTATAGTAGTTATATTCTTGTACATAGGAGGTAGTATTATAGTAGTTATATTCTTGTACATAGGAGGTAGTATTATAGTAGTTATATTCTTGCACATAGGAGCAGTATTATAGTAGTTATATTCTTGTACATAGGAGCAGTATTATAGTAGTTATATTCTTGTACATAGGAGCAGTATTATAGTAGTTATATTCTTGTACATAGGAGCAGTATTATAGTAGTTATATTCTTGCACATAGGAGCAGTATTATAGTAGTTATATTCTTGTACATAGGAGTTGTATTATAGTAGTTATATTCTTGTACATAGGAGCAGTATTATAGTAGTTATATTCTTGTACATAGGAGTAGTATTATAGTAGTTATATTCTTGTACATAGGAGGTAGTATTATAGTAGTTATATTCTTGTACATAGGAGCAGTATTATAGTAGTTATATTCTTGTACATAGGAGCAGTATTATAGTAGTTATATTCTTGTACATAGGAGCAGTATTATAGTAGTTATATTCTTGTACATAGGAGCAGTATTATAGTAGTTATATTCTTGTACATAGGAGGTAGTATTATAGTAGTTATATTCTTGTACATAGGAGCAGTATTATAGTAGTTATATTCTTGTACATAGGAGGTAGTATTATAGTAGTTATATTCTTGTACATAGGAGGTAGTATTATAGTAGTTATATTCTTGTACATAGGAGGTAGTATTATAGTAGTTATATTCTTATACATAGGAGTAGTATTATAGTAGTTATATTCTTATACATAGGAGTAGTATTATAGTAGTTATATTCTTGTACATAGGAGTAGTATTATAGTAGTTATATTCTTGTACATAGGAGTGGTATTATAGTAGTTATATTCTTGTATATAGGAGCAGTATTATAGTAGTTATATTCTTGTACATAGGAGTAGTATTATAGTAGTTATATTCTTGTACATAGGAGTGGTATTATAGTAGTTATATTCTTGTATATAGGAGTAGTATTATAGTAGTTATATTCTTGTACATAGGAGTGGTATTATAGTAGTTATATTCTTGTACATAGGAGTGGTATTATAGTAGTTATATTCTTGTATATAGGAGTAGTATTATAGTAGTTATATTCTTGTATATAGGAGCAGTATTATAGTAGTTATATTCTTGTATATAGGAGGCAGCATTATTGAGAATTCGTGAGTATAGGGGGGCACTATCACGCCAGTAAGTTTTGTTGTCCTAGTCCTCCTTTCTCCTCTCAGACAGTAAACAGCAGGGGGCGACATTGAGCACGTAATTGTTTTCCCATCCATCCTACAGAAATATTTCGGCTTCTTTACTGTGCATTTTAGGAATGTTCATTTCTGAATTAATGTCTGTATAAATTCCCTGTAATATTATTATTTTTGACAGATTAATGTTAACCATAAAATGTATGTGAATGACGAGCTCACAAAATTTTTTACAAATCCTGATTTATTTCCAATTTCCACATTAATATCTTTCCGATTCCTCTAAATCCTTTCGCTCCATCTAGTCACCTACAGAAACAATGTAACAAAACTTCCAAAACTTCCATTGCGAGATCCTCGTCCTCCTGTTTAGTCAATGACATTGGCATTCTGTCGCAGGCTTGCATTGCAGATGTAGCTGAGCTTAGCGGGTCAGATGTAGCGGCGATGGATTTGTGAATTGGTGATATGGGGGGTCCCATAGGGGGGGATCACTCTGCACCATGTGCCTGTCGGAGAGGGAAGGGGGCATGCATGGTGTACAGGAGTGCTGCAGTAACAAAAACCCTTCTGGATAAATCAAGTCAAGCCCAACAAGCCTTGCATCCCTCTCCGAGCGAAACCTCGACACCTTCTCATTGGCTCCGGTACCTGCCATTTGGGGGACAGGCCCCTGCCCAGCGCAGGTCATGATTGGCTCTCAAAGGCTGCCAGTCAACTTCCATCTGTCAGAAACCCCATATGGTTTGCAGAAGGCGAGGGAAGTGTGTGTGTGTCTGTTTGTATGCGTGTGTTAAAGGGGGGTGAAAGGGGAACAGCAGAAGGAGGGGGCGCTGGGAAAAGAGAGAGAGAAAATAGGAGAGGCAGAAAAGGAGAGCGAGAGAGGGGGGGGCGCTGAGAGAGATTCCCTAGCCAGAATTCCTTCTGTCCTCCATCCATCCCCTGCATCGCCTCTCTCCACTCCATCCTTCTCTTGCCATCGAGCGACTGTACTGGAAAATACAGCAAAGCCGGGCGGGAGGGGGGACGAGGGTCATAACAAGGAGCGAGCCGGAAAATAAACCAGAAAAAACAAGGGACAGAAAATAAAGCCGAAAACAGGAGACGGAGGCAAAGGCAGAGCGCGGAGGACTAAAAAAATATGAAGACGCCACTTGAGAGGGTGAACCTGGCCGGCGTGCTGGTCGCCGTGATGCTGACACAAGGTACCGCCATCTAATGACCCTTGGCATGCCCGGGCTGTCCCGAACCTTTCCCGGTCCCCGATCTCTGGTGGGATTGCGCCGGTGCGCGAGGGGTTAAGCGCGCTCTCCGTCTTATGAATGAAATAGTTGCAAAGACCAGATAAAGGAGCATGGGGGGGGGGGATTTTTTTTTTTTTTTTTTTTTTTTTGGTGGGGGGGATTCTTAGAAAGTTGGACAGTGGAGGGATGATGATGAGGATGAGGATGGGTGAGGGATCCGACTTCTGCGGATGGTGTTGGGGGGTCTCGGTCCTCATAAGAATTCCAGCACTGCTCCACCATGTGAATGTTGCCCCCCCCCCCCCCCCTTTTGGGAACTACTACTCCCCCCATGTTCTCTATGAATCTGTCAGAGGTTGGAATCCATGATTGGAGTCAGAGGTTAATAGATGGAATTGTATTAATGAAGCCATGTCTTGTTGTGGGGGGGGGGGGGAATCTAAGAATGACAATGACTGTAACATTCTTATTATCCAGTCACTATGCAGGGGGGGGGGGGGTGACCGGCTGTGCAGGGGTTAAAGGGCTGCATGGCTGGCCGGTCCCCCGGGAGAGGACGTGTTGTAGGGAGGATAAGCAGTCAGGGGGTCGGCGGTGACCTCTGATCCCTGGGGGAGACCCTAGGACAGGGATTGGGGGTGATGGCTCTGCTTATCCAGCTGCATGCAGAACCTGCTGTGTACAGCATCTGTTGTAGGGAGGGCGCCTTCATGGCTGGCGTATCTATACTGCTGTATACTTCCCATCTGCAAGTGCAATATGTGTATACCTATATACTGTATATAGTGTCCTGTGTACGGCTGTGACTAGAGGGCTCTCAGCATGTTATTACATGGCACGGCCTGCTCCGGGCTGTCCTATAGCACATGGATACAGGCGCACTGAGCCTGAGGACTGCGTGTGTGTATATAGGTGCATGCATGTATATACTGCTGTAGAGGGACAGTGTCATGTTAGTGGGGGGGGGTGCACTGGATGGATGTGAGTGTGCACTGGATGGATGTGAGTGTGCACGTATGGTCATACAGTATCTCTGTGTGTGATCCTCTGTAGTACAGGATGGGTGCACAGTACATGTATGTATATGTATGGGGATACTGTATGTATATGGCTCTCGGTTTACAGTATGACTGTGTATGTGTATATAGTGTGTGTACAGCATCTGTAGATATTGTATTGTGTGTACACAGTATGTATTTCTATGAGTGTGTGTGTACAGTATATGTATGACTGTGTGTATATGTAGCTGTGTGTAGTGTGCATGTTTACAGTGTGTATAGTATGTGCATGGTTGTGTATGTCTGTATATACTGTACAACATTTGTATGGTTGTGCGTATATGTACGGTATGTTTATGGTTGTGTGTGTACAATATGTGTGTAGGTACAGTATACATGTGTCTATATATGTTGTGAATCGCTGTATGTGTGTGTATAGTTGTGTGTGCCTGTATGTACAGTATATGTGATTGTATGTACAGTATATGCGTGTATATAGTACAGTATGTGTGTGTCTACATATAGTATATATGAGTGTATGCAGTATGTGTATAGTTATGTGTGTCTGCATATACAATATATGTGTGTATACATAGTACGCTATAGTATATATGTGTGTATACAGTATATGTGCAATATATGTGTGTATATACAGTATATGTGTATAGTTGTGTGTATGTATACAGTATATGTGTGTATACGTGGGTGAGCTGCGGCTCGGGGCTGTGCGTTTCGGTGGCCTCTTTGGATGATTTTATTACCGCCGATCCTTCTAATTAATAAAGATTTTCTGTCATTAACTCTTTCCTCGCCAGGTTGGGAGAGCAATGACTTCTATGTGTGGTCACCTCGGAGCGGGGTCACTTAACCCCTCGTGGCCTGCATTAACCTTCTCAGTCTGGACTGGCAGCTAAACTTCTCTATGTCACTGGTGTCCCAGGAGTGGACACAGCGCTGACCCCATTATGGCGCTGACCCTATTATAGGGGGGGGGGTCTCCGTTGCCCTGGATTTTAGACCCTTGTTCCTTATCCCTTAACCCTTTGTAGCCCAGGAGTTGACCTTTTCAGTGTTGGGTGATTTGTACAGTTAACCCTTTGGTCTCTGCATCATGTGTAGGAGGCTTTTTTTTGTGGCCTTTGCTGCCATTGCCTACCTGGACCTTGGAGACCCCCTGTTGTGAGGTCGGGGGTCATTTCTGTACTTCAGACACTTTGGAAAATTTCTGGAGAAAGGTTGTGTATACCGCTGTGTATCCAGGTTGTGTATAACACTGTGTATACAGGTTGTATATACCGCTTTATATCCAGGCTGTGTATACCGCTATGTATACCTCAGTTATCTAGGTTGTGTATATCACTGTGTATCCAGGTTGTGTATACTGCTCTGTATCCAGGTTATATATACCGCTTTGTATACAGGTTGTATATACCGCTATGTATACCTCAGTTATCTAGGTTGTGTATACCGCTGTGTATCCAGATTGTATATACCGCTTTGTATCCAGGCTGTGTATACCGCTGTGTATCTAAGTTGTGTATACCGCTGTGTATCCAGGTTGTATATACCGCTTTGTATCCAGGCTGTGTATACCGCTTTGTATCCAGGTTGTGTATACCGCTGTGTATCCAGGCTGTGTATACCGCTTTGTATCCAGGTTGTGTATACCGCTTTGTATCCAGGTTGTGTATACCGCTGTGTATCCAGGTTGTGTATACCGCTTTGTATCCAGGTTGTATATACCGCTGTGTATCTAAGTTGTGTATACCGCTGTGTATCCAGGTTGTGTATACCGCTTTGTATCCAGATTGTATATACCGCTTTGTATCCAGATTGTATATACCGCTTTGTATCCAGGCTGTGTATACCGCTATGTATACCTCAGTTATCTAGGTTGTGTATACTGCTCTGTGTCCAGGTTCTATATACCACTGTGTACACAATATAAGTCCTAGACTGTGATATCACCTCCATACACTATCCAGAAGTGTCAGATTGTAACAACTCTGTGGACAGTGTAACAATGTAAAGAGTTAATGTAACATGTAACACCCTTTCATTGCCAGACCGTGACTTGTACTAAAGCCGGGACAGTGACATTTAACTCCTTCTCTGCCAGGGTCTTGTAACCCTTTCATGCCATCACACAGGCATTAACCATTCCCTGGCCACAATACGTTGCAAAGTTCTGTGTGCCGCAACCTCATGTGCCATTTAACCCCGTCCTTGCAAAGGTGAGCAAAAGCTTATTGGCCCCTGGGTGCAAAGTGTCTTAATTGAACCCAATCCGTGCCAGGAGGGTGTGATACTAAATAACCCTTTCCTTTCCACTGCTCTTGTATTACTGAATGACTTCGTGTAACCCTTTCCTTTCCACCGCTATAAGTGTCCTGGGACGTTGGCGTGTAACCCTTTCCCTGCCAGGAGCCTCTTCCTTATCTCGGTAGCCAGAAGTCGCGTTCTCGTAGCGCCTTCTCGCCCTTTATCGGCAGCGCTTTCTAGGAATTTAATTATAGCCTATTTCAGACCTGAAATGAAGCTGAAACGCGGAAAAACGGTCCTTGTGATGGCGGGGGTTACCGTAGAGTAATGATAGGGTCGCCGAAGCTGGTGACTAAGCAGGGGCGGTGCGGCTGGTATCACCTGTGTAGATGAGGCCTAGACCTGCAGCAGCGTACCGCTGTGTCCCCTGTGGCCTGTAGGCCCGCACCCCGCACCCCACCAGGCCTGACCCCTTCATGTATTACACTTGGCTGGCTGTATTTTATTATCACATTTACACTATACTGTGATCAAACCTAAAATCCAAATTAATTCCAATTATTGTTTCTCTTAGCAGTACAGATTTTTTTTTTTTTTTTTTATGGGAAACCATCAGCAAGTAGGTTGGCTTGCTGCTGATGGCTTGTGTGTCTATATCGAACAGCTCAGCTGAGACACATTTATACATTTTGCTGACTATATTATAAGAGAGTGCATAGAGAGAGTGCATAGTTATTTTTTTTATGGGAAACCATCAGCAAGTAGGGTGACTCGTTGCTGACGGCTTGTATGACTACATTGGAAATACAAATGCAAATATTTAGACTTGTCCATACATCTTATTGACTATATTATAAGATACATAACTAATCCCTGTTTTTTACGGGAGTCCATCAACAAGCAGGGCGGCTGTCGGTTTATGTGACCATGTTGGATCGTTTGTCTCATTAACGTACCAATACACAGACACATCCATACAATTTAATGAACATGTTATAAAATTGGACGGAATTAATCCCTACTTTATAATGAGAAACCATCAACAAGTAGGGAGAATTCTGTTATCTAATGGTGTTATTTCATGATATGTCTTTTTGTTTAGCTACATTGGACAGCTCATTGCCGTGTCAATAGACACATGCTCATCCGTACAGCTTAGTTCATTGTCTGTTTTTATGGGAAACCATCAACAAGCAGGGTGTATACTGCCATTAACTCTGTTGGTGTTGTTTCATGATATTTCGGGCTCGGGTGACTACATTAGACGGTTCCGCTCATTACTATGTAAATAGACACGTGTTCATCCGTACATGTTAATGAGCGTGTTATAAGATAATACATAATTAATTCCTACTTTGGATATTCATGTGTTAATGAGACGCACCACAGGGGGCGCTGAGGTGTTAATGAGGCCTGATCACAGCAAGCTGAAAGCCATAAAGAGTGACTGAGATAAGAATAGCGAATCCATCAACAGCAACTTACTGACAGTTTCCACAGCTAAATATAAACCTCACCTGAAAAGTAGGTGATAATGGTAAAAATGGTTGTGAATTTTTTTGTCCTGATTTGTGATCTCAGCGTGTCAACAACAACCTACTGACAGTTTCCACTGTTAGATACAAATGCATACAGGTGATAAGGAAAAAACGGTGTTCATGATATTTTTACTGATGTGTGCGCTCATCATGACAAATACAGACATGAGATAAATTTAGCGAATTTGTCAATACTGACAGTTTCCACTGCTGGAACTAAAATGACATTGAGAATTGGTTGTTAATGATAAAATTGGTTTTGGGTTCATGGTATTTTGACTGAATTGTGCATTGAAAGTGATAACAAGAGACATAGGAAAAGAATAGCGAATCCGTCAATAGCAACTTACTGACGGTTTCCACTGCTGAAGGCAAATATATTTGTTTGGGTTTGTGATATTTTTGTGGCTTTGATAACTTTACCTTTCCTGGTGAGACATTGTATATGGTCATGTTGGATATTAAAGTACCATATAGTGCAGCATCACCGCTACCAGGAGCAGGATCTTGTGCTGTGTCTGAAAGCAGGCAGCCATGTTTTTTTTAATCCAGAATAACCCCTTTAAGGCTGCTACAGTGTAGCTGTTAGCGGTGGAGAGATTACGGCTGCACTTGGGCGCTGATGTCTGTGGGGGCCTAAAAGGAACCCTTTACAAACCACAATACTATAAATAACACATCATTATTCAGGGACCTGTTATATATTTCAACTATATAAAGAACCTTTCACCGCCACTATCTTCATGCATCCTTTAATAGGCGGCGCTCCACTGATTCTGACGCAGTTGGAATTTTTTCTCTAGCCCCTACCATTCCTGAGCAATCAATCCTGTTAGTTTCACAGCCAATATGCTAATTAGACTCTTTCCTGTCACATGGGTGTGTCCCAGACTATCACTGTAGAGAACGTAATTAGCCTGTTGGGTGTTGAAACTACTTTCACTGATTGCTCAGGAACGGTGTGGCCTAAAGAAAAAATTCCAACTGCGCTGGAAACAGTGGAACAGTGGCTATTTAAGGATAGAAAGATTTAGAGTTGGTGGTGATGATGAAAGTTCCCCTTTAAGTTACATTACAAAAGAGAAGTAACTGTGATGTCATCATAAGTTGTGATTTTGTCATATGCGATGTATAGAGTTCAATTTGACATTCCTGGGCCCTCAAATCGGTATGACAACCCTTTCCACCGACCATGACATTAGGCAATGATGTTCTCTTGATATGATAGAGGGACCTAAGGGTTGAACCATTATACAGTAGCTAGATTCAGCCAACTCGCCTCTGCTACATCTATCAAAGGAGAGCCAATTTCCACACATCTGTAGGAGTCAGAGGCCCGAAGCCTGAGGCCTACTCTCATTTGATTCAGTTCAAATACCTGTCATGGCAGGCAGAAGCCGAGCGTCCTATGTGGCCACATTTGGCTCAGGGGCTTACTGTTTATCAAGCGTGGCCTATACAGTAATGTGCCCATGGTGCATGCCAGCAGTGGAGAACATGACCGGCCAACGTTCTCCCTCTACAGGGATGGTAAGATAATTAGTATGAGTTGATGGGTCTTTGCGCCACCTGCCCCCCTCCTGCTTGCCGTGCCCGTAGCTGGCAGAGCGCTCGCTGACTTCAGCCTTTCTGTGGTTGCCAGTTCCTCTTAGTCTCGGTTCTATCAGCAGAACGCAATAAACACGACAGATTGTCCGGGCAAGATATGTGAGTCAGCCCTGAGTTATACGTAAGACGCGCGAGGGGGGAAATATCTGCCGGAGTGTAAATTGTGGGAAAATGACACACTCGGGAAGTTGAGTAGCAGGATATATTCCTTCGGTCAGTCCCGAAACCTAGGGAGACCGGGGATTGAATAAAGATATACGCACCATGGCGGGTCAGTCTAAGGCAACAGAACGGCTGGGGATGTCTGATGAACGATTGGGCCCCGAGAATGGCCCTCCACCACCGCGCCGGGGACATAAATAAAAACCGTAAACGATTCCGAGCAGGAGTTTAGTAGCGACGCGTTTCGATGACAATTTATATGCATTAGTATGCTCTTTACCTGGCATGGAGATAGATGGCGCCACTCCGGGGGGTTGTGTATTGTCTGTAGCATGTCCATTGTAAAGCCAGGAGTAGAAAAAGCGAAAAAACTGATGTGAGATTTAGGCTTGTCGTTACGATGCCGCCAAATGGGTCTTTTTTTTCAGTTTTTTGTTACTATGTTTAATTTTGTACTTTCTGAAACTGATAGGGGTTGTAGTTTGTGGCATTTGTTGGCAGAAGTTTGTGCTTCAGAGCTGCCTCTCCTCTTCTAAGTAGGAGTAGAAATAGGAAGGACAACAAAAGTCAGCCATATTGGATAGTAGGTTCTCCTGGCTTGGTGTAGATCCAGTAGGAGGCGCTGCCTCGGCTCCGGTGTCCACATAAGGTTAGGGCTAGGGTTGGACTTTCATGGACCAATCCCGCAACAACAAACAGTCCTCACCCACCTCTGGGTGGGTTCCTCTACGTGGACCTTGTATGTGGTCAGGTCAGGTGCAATGGCCATACACCAAAGGGATTCCAAAAATGCACCACCATGGACCAGAGAGGATATAAAGTCAGACTGGAGAGGACAAGGGGAAAACTGACGTGAGTTATACCAGGAATCTATTCTGGTCCATTACTGGTATAGAATCCAATTTTGTGGCAGAGAACCTCACAAGACGTGGCAGAATTATTAAGAGGTCAAGGCCGGAGGGGGCAATGAATTACACTGCCTGTATGTGCTGTATAATATACTGCCTTTGTGTGCTCTATAATACACTGCCTCTATGTGCTCTATAATGTACTGCCTCTGTGTGCTCTATAATACACTACCTCTATGTGCTCTATAATACACTGCCTGTATGTACTATACAATATACTGCCTCTATCTGCTCTATAATATACTGCCTCTATGTGCTGTATAATACACTGCCTGTATGTACTATACAATATACTGCCTCTATCTGCTCTATAATATACTGCCTCTATGTGCTGTATAATACACTGCCTTTGTGTGCTCTATAATACACTGCCTGTATGTGCTCTATAATATACTGCCTCTGTGTGCTGTATAATACACTGCCTCTATGTGCTGTATAATACACTGCCTCTATGTGCTCTATAATATACTGCCTCTGTGTGCTCTATAATACACTACCTCTATGTGCTGTATAATACACTGCCTGTATGTACTATACAATATACTGCCTCTATCTGCTCTATAATATACTGCCTCTATGTGCTGTATAATACACTACCTTTGTGTGCTCTATAATACTCTGCCTGTATGTACTATACAATATACTGCCTCTATCTGCTCTATAATACACTGCCTCTATGTGCTCTATAATATACTGCCTCTATGTGCTCTATAATACACTGCCTGTATGTACTATACAATATACTGCCTCCATCTGCTCTATAATATACTGCCCCTATGTGCTCTATAATACACTGCCTCTGTGTGCTGTATAATGCACTGCCTCTATGTGCTGTATAATATACTGCCTCTATGTGCTGTATAATACACTGCCTCTATGTGCTGTATAATACACTGCCTCTATGTGCTCTGTAATACACTTCCTCTATGTGCTGTATAATACACTGCCTCTATGTGCTCTATAATACACTGCCTCTATCACCTGCACAGACCTGTTTTGGTTCCCTCTTATTAGACAATACACAAGACAGATTAGTCCCTGGAGAGAACCTGACATGAACATCTCCATATATTGAAGGTATAATCAGCCAAAATTAATGAGGACTTGTTCAGCTGTCAATATGGTGCAGTCATTAGATTGACTTCCAGGCATTATGGTTATCAATGATGAATATTGGCTGAGAGGATGTAAGAACTGCTGTGGGTGGAGGCTTTACTGCAGCTCACTGACACTGACCTATACATGTACCCCCATGTCACCTTAAAGACCTTGTGCATGCTACAGTTTGGTCCCTTCTGGCCTCAGCAGCGTCTTGAGATGAGTCGGGGTCTATCAGATCGATCTCCATATCATAAATGTCTATTCTGGATCAAGAAAGTTACCGAAATGTGGCCTTGCTCCCAAATAGAACTTCACGTCATGTGGCCTATAGGTGGCGCTGGTGTTAGAGATGAGTCTAGAGATCAGTGTGATCACAGGCATTGATTGTTCTGCACTTCTGTCTCCCACCACCCGTCAGACCACCCGGCCTGTAGTGACCGATACCAGGAAACAATGGATTGTATTGATATGGACTATAGACAATGTCCCTTTAAGGGGGAAGACCTGGGCGTCGAGTTGTGCCCTCTGGATCCCTGCTTCGGGGCTTTGATGATCATTCCACATCTCACTACTTTCTATTGAGCTGTCATTTTTCATTGAGTAAGAAAAATGTCTACGGGTCAATAGAAATATCATCGCGTAGAATTAATGGACAAGAGAAACGAAGACTAAGCATAAATGTGGACAGTCCCTATAGGACAGGAACTTCACTTAGAGAACTCAATGATGGTTAATGGTTCATAGAGATGCACATAGGCCATATAGATCACCGAGCTGGATACATCCCATGGGATCGCCCTATAGTCTACACAGACTATGATCTTCAGACCTCAGATGTCTCCATCATTCAGTTCTTGCACTTCCATGTTCCTCCTGAACTACTCTAAGTATAGTGTATGTAGACATATCGTATGGGGTCATATTGACTAACTGAGGACCCATCTATGGTGTTTACTTGACCTTCATCTTCCAGGCAGAAGAGTTCTCCAGCCTTGGTGCTAAAGCTATAGTAGATGCCACCACCACCTAGGAGCCCATGGACATTGGCTTATATATAGATAATATATTATAAAGCCATCATGTAGGGGATGAAATTACGTATGGTATGAATGGTTACATGTTGAGTAATTGACATTATGTATCAAAACATACGGGCATTAAAGCTTAGTTAGGGTTGAGCAATCGGGAAAGATCGGATCCCGATCGGCGATTGAGCAAATTTTGTAAATCGGATTTGGGAAAAAGTGACTTTTCCCATAGAAAAACATTGACTAGGGTTGAGTGATCGGGATCGGGAAAGATGGGATCCCGATCGAGCAAATTTCACGATCGGGATCGGTCGGAAAATGATCAGATTTTAAAATCGATCCTGAAATCTCAAGATCGCCTCAACCCTACCTAGAGTAGATCATGGAGCTGGGAATATTTTGGGGGGAGTCATGGGACAACTATCACTTCTAACCCAGATGTATACATCTTTATATTGTATAGATCCCAAAGACCACCTCTTTGAGAAGACCACCCCCTCACCCAGACCACCTCTCTAGAAGAACATTCTTAATGCAATTTTGGGCGGTCGTCTCAAAGAGTTGTAACCGTATTAGTCCGCGTATGTCAGAAAGCGTTGCCAGTTCTCGTCCCGAGTGAGTCACTTGCCCTGCGGTCACGGCGGGCCATATCCTATCATCCTGTTTACTCGGCTGATGTGACATTTTCCCTTTAAGGATGCGGAAACTTTTCTCTATTAATTATTATAATCCGTAAGCAACCTCGGCACAGACGAGCGGGATCCTGATTTTGGTTGTCAGAGTAGATTGTGTTGTCCCATTTAATCTCCCACCGCTCCTCCGTGCTCCGCACCTCCGACGTGTGAATACTTTGGCGCCACAGTTAATTTTGCACCTTGTTCATATTTTGTGAAAGGGTCACGCCAGCGAGTGTTCAATCAGCAATATGTAGACTCGCAATTTTCTAGATTCC
The DNA here is from genome assembly GCF_031893055.1 of Leptodactylus fuscus. Taxonomy (NCBI): domain Eukaryota; kingdom Metazoa; phylum Chordata; class Amphibia; order Anura; family Leptodactylidae; genus Leptodactylus; species Leptodactylus fuscus. The sequence goes on along the minus strand of NC_134270.1, from coordinate 175,478,146 downwards.
ATTGTACTACAGTATTTGGCGATAATTTATTTTTATTTGCCTTGACAGTTCATTTTTCTTGACACGGAGCTCGCAAGCAGATGAATGCAAAAGAGGGAGCCCTCAGCCGCTCCGCAAATGCCACTCATTGTATGGCGAGGGTTAAATAGGCCTGCGGGGCGAGAGGGACCATCGGGCAGATCTATGACATCACTGTCTTCTCAAAGAGGGGTCAGCGGGGGTGATGACGAGGGAGAGCGGGGAGGAATAAAAGGACACGGAGAGAGAGAGCTCGGGAAGAGGCTTATTCATAAAGATGAAAGGCGGCCGAGGGGAAATTTAATGAAAAAAGAATATCATTACGCCGTTAACCCTTCCGTGGGCTGCGCCGCGGCGAAACAATCGGGCGATACAGACCCTCCCTGCATTGTGGAAGGTCAAACAGGGCGGATTTATTGACTGTAACAATGTTCTTTCTGTAGAAGTCTTTTGGAAGACTTCTCCAACCCCATTGAATTTTTTCAAAAACATCCCCGAGGTGACACTTTCCCAGTCCTCCACCAGTTCTACCTTCCCCCTTGCAATGGGGTGTCAACACATCACCGCTACGGAAGAGCAGAGACTGGTGGGGGATCGGGAACATGGAAGTCGTATGTTGAGAATTATTCTTTTTAAAAAAATTGCATTGGGTTGAACAACTTCTTCAAAGGTGTGTTCAATAGCATGCACAGAAAAGAGGGGACCCATATCAAAAATGGCGCCCCTTAATGATATCAAGTTTTTAACACTGTGGACTGAAGAGTCAGTTTATGTTTGCTAAAAATGCAATTCATCCCTATAGGGGGTTTACCAGGACTAGGTCCCTATAGGGGATTTACCAGGACTAGGTCTCCACAAGGGCAACCTAGTGTCAAACTAGGGTTACTTGGGCTCGCCAGGTAAAGTTAATGCAGTGGCACTTGGGAAATCAACCAGAGTACCCTTTGAATTTGGGTGCTATGTAGATCCATCCAGTGTCAGAATGGGGATCCGTAGACCCCTCAGCCTAAATGGCTCTGAGGGCACACCCTTCAACAACCTATAGGAAATAGACCATAGTACCCTTCGAATTTGGGAACCTTCTCCTGGATCATTCTTGTGTTAGAGCCTGGACTCACTGGAGGATCCTCCAATACTTAGGTGGGACAAAACTACACGCACCCTTCTAGACATATGTACAGGCCCAAGGTTTCTTCTCTCCAACCTTTTCATCTAAGGTTGAAGATGGATGAATTCCACCCTTAAGATCAAAAGGAAGTTTTTGGTGAAATTGGTAAGATTGTCCAATGACTTCATGTATAGAGGCCTCCAAATTTAGGGGTTGAGCATGCAATAAGCAAGTAGATCTAGAAAGTAGACATGCATGTTTTTGGTTGAGTTGGATGACAACTCTAGAGCGTGGCTTTAAGTTGAACAGGTCACATAAATAATGTGAATCCACCAGCCCTATAGTAACGACAGGCCAAGCCTTATCGAAAATTCCTCAGCAGTCGGCCTCTTCTCATCACCCTATAATTGGGAGCCAATTATCTACAGATCCCAACTTCCTTCCTAACATCAACCCAATGACGGCTGAAGCTTCAAAGAAAGGGAAACCTCTACAAGCCATTACCATATTTTTTTCATGTGATGGAGATTTCCATCTCGTGCGTTCTTCAGGCTAATTTGTTTTCCCATCCAATGCAAAAAAGCGAGAGTGCGGCACAACATATGCTCCCTAAATCTGAGCAAATAAGGAGACCAAAGCCGCGGCACATATGTTAATATATGTCTTATTGTGCAAGCAAGTTTTTGAGCAAACAATTTTCGCTTTCCAACATTTGTGCTTTTAAAGCTGTGCTCTACGAGTGTATGGCAATACCAAAATTGGATGGTGTTCCCGGGACTGGTTTATGTTCTCGGCGCTAGAAGAAATCCCACCTGGTATAGTTGTGCAAATGACGCCAGTGTAACTCCTACAAGAAGATCCACCTATGAATGTAAGACAATGGAGGGGGAAGGAGAAGCATCGCTGAAGTGCCTTACACCATTGGCTAATTTTTACCTTAATGCAGATATAGAGTCTTGGGGAAGGTTGACCCCTCTCTTTGACCCTTGTGGGGTATAAATCGTCTTACACGAATGTGCTCCCACTGGAAGATCCACCAACCAGTGTAGATAGAGGAAGAAGTTCTTCAAAACGCGTTGCACGAACTTCTAATTTTCATCTATCCCGGGAATAGTTGGGTCTGGTGATGGCTGACCCCCTGCTAAGGAGCAGATGCCGCTCCCGCCCAGTTATACTCGGCAGGAAGATCCAACAATCAGTGTAGGACAATCCAGAAGGAAGGAGAAGCATCTCAGGATCTACTAATTTTTGCCTGTAACCCTTTATTTGTAAATAGGGTTGAGCCAATCTTGAGATTTCAGGATCATTTTTAAAATCCAATTTTCGATCATTTTCTGGCCAACCCGATTGTGAAATTTGCTCGATCGCCGATCGGAATCCAATCTTTCCCAATCGCTCAATCCTAATTGTATATTACATATATATGTAGTGGGGTTGAGCCGATCTTGAAATTTCAGGATCGTTTTTAAAATCTGATTTTCGATCATTTTCCAGCCGATCGCAATCGTGAAATTTGCTCAATCGCCCATTGGTATCCGATCTTTCCCAATCCCGATTTGTAAACTTTTTTTTAGATTATTAGCTCCCCTGGAGCCCAAACTTTACTCTCTGGGATAGGAAGGCCTGGTGATAGTTTGTCCCTCTTATTGACCCTTGCAGGGTAACATACCCTTCATCCCTCTGTAAAGAGTAGATGTCTTGTGAGGATTCCAAGTTGAGGCCACCATGAGACAGTTCTCCTCCGATTCTATAGGCGTTGCAGTAGTGAGATCTGTAGTACATATGATACAGTATTCTTGGGTGGACATCTACATTGGAAGGCTTCTGTACGTTGACACCGTTGAGGATTCTGGGTTGAGGCCAACAGGAGACAATTCTCCAAAAATCGTTAGATTTATAGTACAATAGTATTCTTGGACGGGCAGCTACATTGGATAGCTTGTGTAAGGTGACACGGTTGAGGATTCTGGGTTGAGGCCAACGTGAGACAGTTCTCCGCAGGCCTTGTAGGTGTTGGAGGAGCTTGATTTATGGTACAATACAGTATTCTTGGATGGACATCTGCTTTGGATAACTTCTGAAAGTTGACACGGTTGAGTCTGTCTTTTCAGACACCTCTACTCGTCCATGTCCTTGGCTCGCAAATACATTTGCTATGTCACCACGCCATCCCTATTTGTCAGCTATGGTCAGATGTCAAAACCATTCACAGCCCAGCTGTTGTATCGAGAACACCAGATGTTCAATGGTGGAACCAGACCAGATGGTTCAGTGATAACCAGACAGTGGACGCCTTATACATTATTCATTGCCAAAAGATCGACTGTACCCGAAGACGACCAGGTTATTCCATGGCTCTAAGTGTTAAGGCTTTACTTATAGATCTCTCTGATGCCCATAGTTTTTTTTAAAGAAACAGCGCCACTTTGGACCTCAGGCTGTATCTGGTAGTGCAGCTCAGCCCAATTGCAATACCTACTATAGCCAGAGACAAGAGTGGCGCTGTAGTAACGACCTACGCAGGTTTTTTTTTACGTTTTTCTCCTTTATCTAAAGCAGATGGGTTTACCTGTTGATTTGCGGCACTCAGATTTTCACTAAATGTCACCGATTTCAATGTCGGATGAATCGTTTTGCTCATTTTCTGCAGGAAACAAGCTGAATCCATCTATAAAGTACAAAAGGCGTATTTAATAAATAGCAGGAAGCTTTTACAAGCCATTGACTGAACAACCAGCGCTAGATTCAAGGTTGCTGCTGAAAACATGATGGACTGACGGGAGACGATGACTGAACGGATTGATTTTAATATTGTCTGCCATAATAATGTATTTGCTGCAGATGGATTTTCCATGTAAATGATGACATTGTTTCTTCCTGAGCTATTATCAAATTGATTTCTGTTAAATAAAATGAAATAAAAAAAAAAAAAATACCTGCAAAAAGAGGCAAACTTTTTAAAGTGAACTCCAGATCCCTGACGCCCCTCCCCCCGCCACTTAGGTAACAATGAAAACTCAAAATTCTACTTCAAAAAATTCTAATCGGTTCGATTTTGGCTATTTATGATCCATTGGCAACAAATCCTCCCAGATAACTGGAAATAATAGAATATTAGATTGTATTTACTATGGAACCAATTGGTCATGGCGAAACTGATTCTCTAACGTTACAATGTATCAGAATTAGAAGTGACAAATTCTTAAATTCTACACAATTCACTAGAATCTGTATGATCGAGTCCGCCATCTTGTTACTCTTCAATAACTTGTGATGGTCCCGGACAATTTGACATTGATTTTGGCAATTTTGTAAAGGTATTGGTGAGAATTCACTAAATCGGGCGATTTTCTACATTTTTGGTGAATGGTTATACCTAGGGTTGAGCGATCGTGTTCGGAAAAGATCGGATTCCGATTGGCGATCGAGAAAATTTCACAATCGCCATCGGAATTCTGAACCCGATCTTTTTATATGGGATTGAGATCGGAGATCTTTTCCCACAATGCTTTGCTTAGCCTTCACACTGAGTATACGCTGTATACTCAGTGTGAAGGCTCCGCTGCAGTTCCATAGGAATGAATGGAAGCAGCCGGCACACAGCCTTAACCCCCTGCGCGCCGGCTGCCTCCATTTATTCGAATGGAAGGCTAAACTAAACATCTCTAGCAGCTACTTACCTGCAGAGATGGCTGCTCCGGTGCCCTCCTTCTTCTCGCCTCACTGCCCCGCCTACCAGGTTAGTGTTTAAAGCACTAGTTGGGCGGGGCTTGTGGCTTAGGAGAGTGTGGGTGGGTACAGGGTGGGGAGACGTGACGTCTCCCCTCCCAGTACCCACCCACACTCTCCTAACCCGGCCACACTCTCCTAACCTGGCAGGGAGGGGGCAGCGAAGGGAGAACAGCAGCATGCAGCGGCAGCGAGGCAAAGAAGAAGGCAAGGTGCACAGGACCAGCCGTCTCTGGAGGTAATTGGACACCAGGGGGGACTAAGTAGCCAGAGGATTAAAAAACATCCTCTGGCTACTTAGTGATTCACTACACAGCGTGGATTCTCAATTGTTAGACTCCATGCTGTATAGTGAATAGGATTGCTTTTAAAATCTGATCTCCGATTAATAAAAAAAATCCCATTGACTTACATTGGGATCGGAATTGGGATCGAGATTGGGTTCGAATGAAAAATGATCGGAAATCGGATTTTAAAATCGATCCTGAAAAGTCAAGATCGGCTCAACCCTAGTTATACCCAAAAACGCAGCAAAATGTGTCGCTTTCTCCGTTTATCATGTTTATTGCTGTTTAGAAAAGTGGACCTGATAGATTTCCAATAACTCAAGTGAGAAATCTAAGCCAGACCTGAAATCTACACCAGTTCGCGACCAGCATTGGTTCCAGTTTTGGTGTTTGGAACCTCACAAGGCGCATCAGTAGGGTTGAGCCGATCTTGAGATTTCAGGATCGATTTTGAAATCTGATTTCCGATCATTTTCCAGCCGATTGTGATCGTGAAATTTGCTCGATCGGGATCGGATCTTTCCTGATCCCGATCGCTCAACCCTAGTCAATGTTTCTCTATGGGCCGATCTTGGGATTTCAAAATCCAATTTCCGATCATTTTCCAGCCGATCGCGATCGTGAAATTTGCTCGATCGACGATCGGGATCCGATCTTTCCCGATCCCGATCGCTCAAAGTTATAAAGGTCGGTGCTAGCTCGGGAATGAACTAAGACTGGCGTTACCTACATCAGTCTTCATAAATCCCCCCCATTGTCTCATAGCAATTTTTTAAGCTTTTAAATTGGCACTAGAGATTGGGAATTGGTTCACAATGAATTGGATTCAACCAGAATATTCCAAATTGTATGAACAACCTGGGATTCACCTCGGATGAATTGAAATGTCCACCGAGACATGCATTGGGGTAAATTATTATATTTTGGGGTCTAAAGAGACCCCAGACTATAAAAGGTGGAAAAAATATAAAAAAACATTCCTACTCACCCATGACCTCTTTCGGGCCTTATTGCGGTGTTCGGGACTCTCTGTTTGTCTCTGTTTGCGCTCTTCTGTGATGTCATGTGCCTGGGGTCACTGCTGATCCTTGTGATTGGTCCTCAGCAGTAATTCAGGAACGCTGGGTATGGTGACATCACAGAAGAGTGCCAGACACCATAAGGAAGAGTGTTGGATGCTGCGAGGAGGCCCAAAAGAAGGAAGGTGAGTGTAAGTGGTCTTTTTTTATTTTTGTCACCTCCCCATGGCCTCCACCAGGGTTGAGCCGATCTTGAGATTTCAGGATCGATTTTAAAATGCGATTTCCAATCATTTTCCAGCTGATCACGATTGTGAAATTTACTCGATCGCCGATCGGGATCCGATCTTTTCCAATCCCGAGCACTCAACCCTAATTGTATATTACATATACAGTAGGGATGAGCCGAGCTTGAGATTTCAAAACCCGATTTCCGATCATTGTCCAGTCGATCGCGATCGTGAAATTTACTCGATCGCCGATCGGGATCCGATCTTTTACGATCCTGATTGCTCAACCCTCGCCTCCACCTGTTATATTCTGGGGTGTGAAGAGACCCCCAAAGATAATGACTAGAGATGAGCGAACATTAAAATGTCCGAGGTTCGAAATCCGATTCGAACAGCCGCTCACTGTTCGACTGTTCGAACGGATTTCGAACCCCATTATAGTCTATGGGGGGAAATGCTCGTTTCAGGGGTAGGCAACAGTTGATAAAATCATACTTATCAAGTCCACGAGTGAGGGTCGGGCTGGATTCCCCTTGAAGTCTTCTCCCGGCGCAGCGCCCCCGCGGCGTCTTCCGGCTGGAATTCACTCTGCCTAGACATCGGGGCCTAGACAGAGCCGACTGCGCATGCGCGGTCGGCTCTGCCCGGCCCGACACCTGAGCAGAGCTGACTGCGCATGCGAGGGCATGCCCGCACATGCGCAGTCGGCTCTGCCTAGGCCGGATGCCTAGGCAGAGTGAATTCCAGCCGGAAGACGCCGCGGGGACGCAGCGCGGAGAAGACTTCTAAAGGTAAGAGAAGAACCAGCGTTGATTGGCAGAATGTATAGCATTCTGCCAATCAACGCTGGTTCTGCATCGAACCTTAAACTTCGAACAGCTAGTAGAGTTCGATCAAGTACAAGTATTTCGAATACCATAGTATTTGATCGAACACCTACTCGATCGAATACTACTCGCTCATCTTTAATAATGAGGTCACTTCTGGTTCTATCCGAACATGTTTGGACCGTAATGGAGTATCACTTCATTCGAACGCAAGACGAAACTAATCTTCTGAGGTTGGCTCATCTCATTTGCCACTAGTTGATATTTTTTGCCATGACGTAACCAGGTCTATGAAGGTCTTTTGTAGATTTGTCAACAGATCTAATAGATCCCACCATCCATGTTCGGTATGTATCAGGCCCCCAATGGACACTTGTTGCCCCCCAACGTTCTGCATGACGGCACGCTACGTTGTTTGTGCAGCCCGGTCTCTGCAATGTGATTATTCAGCGGCGATAGGCAGATGGTTTTGGCACGCTCCGATAATGGTGCACCACGCCAGATCTTTTATAGATACGCCACATCTGTCTATAAGTGATGGTATATTCCAGGTTTATGGTCCTTTAAAGGAATATATTAAACATGAGATGATTCCATTACAGACCATTCAATATCTTTGCTCATTATATGTCTCAATTGAATTAAATGACGGCAGGTTGAGATGTCTCTCTTGTGAGCGATTAGACGGAGGGAGTTTTGCGAGCGCGGGTGGGAATCGGACCCCAGAGACGGTGGTCTCTCCAGGGAGGGAAGGGGTTATGGGCCTGACCTGTTTACTAGCTGTGTTGTCTGCAGATGAGGCTTGAGGTTTTTATTATTCATGTCCTCACTCCCTGGCTCAGAGGGGAGCGCTGCGCTTAATCATATGATTTTCAGAGCTGTTCGGCTACAGAGGTGGCGGCCAGCTTTGCATCCCTGGACTGTCCCCTTGGCCATAAAGTCCTGGGGGCTTCATTGTCTGCTGCCGCCACGCTGTCATTTTTGCTGGTTAGTCCTAGAAATGTCAAATGATGTATTTCTGACTGTACCCGAAGCAATCAAGCCTCAGAGAAGTGAATTTATGAGGCCAGAGTAAAGCGTGCAATTTGTGTCGCCTAATTCTATGCCTTAGAAAAATGCACATCTTAAAGGAGCGGAACGGCTAAAATAAATAGTCAACGCGGCGTTCATACATCTCTGTCGCTGTAGAGGAGGACAATGTGCCCGTCGTGCTCAACCAAACCCTAAAGGGCCATTAGGAAACAAAAAATATTACCTGGTGCCGGGAAAACATTTGGCAACATTCGGAAACCGTGTCCAAATGGGGTGGTCACCCAAGCATGGACATATGGCTACTATGTCTCAAAAATACTAAGATGTTACCTCTCTATTAGCCCTACAGTATCTACTGTACCTTACAGGACTCCATAGACAACCTCAGTGGTGGTAATGATGGGTCTTCTTTTTGGTTTACACAATGGAGATGTTGATGCTTCAAGTGTTGAGTGTTGAGGTCTTGGATGACCCAAGATGCTCCTATGGGTTATATCACCATCTCTTACCCTTATATATCATACTCTAGTCTATCTATGGCATTGGACATGGTAAATATTGGTAGATTAAGATTTTTCTCGTCGGTTTACTCTGATGGACTTTGATGATCCAGTTTTTTTCTGTTACTCTTATTTGCTCCATCTATGGCCTCATTCATGGTCAATGTTTTTACATTGAGATTATACTCTCTCCATGATGGGTCAAGAAACCCATCTATGGGATGTACATCCATCTATTACCCTTATACGGGTCCTACTAGGTCCTTGGTCATAGTAAATGTTACTAGATTTAGGTTTTAGTCATTGGGTGACCCAAAACATGCTTCACCTATGTCCTCTACACTGCACCATCTATGGTATCCTTGGGGGTTAACAGTAGAAGTTTTTCTTCTTAGATTGAAGGTCTTTGATGATCCAGATCGTATTCCTATTCGTTATATCAACCTCGATGACCCTTTCCAGTCTGTTGCGTCTATGATGTTGGTGGTGGTAAATGTTAGTAGATGAAGGTTCTTCTCATTAACTTACACAGTGATGGTCTTTGATGACTCAACGATGCTTGTGTGTGTGATAAGACCCTGTATTAGCCTTATCTACATCTACCAGAACTTGTATCCATGGGGGTAATGACCATACGCATTATCGTTACTGCTACGATTACCGTTACTATTGCTATGATTGTCTGGAAGGAAGTCATTTGTGTATAAAACGTTCGTCTGATAGTTGCTTGTCCGTGCATGATCTTTCCCCGATGGAATGTTCAGAACATTCCACCAAAGTTAATTTGACCTTCGCCCAGAGTATAGATACAACACAATACAGAGCCACTAAAAATCGGGATCTCTTTGTACAGTAGATCAAGAGCATGTATGAATGTAGTCATTGAAGCATCTTGATGACCCCAAAAAAAACTCTTGTGGCATGTGGCCAAAAAATGCTGGTGGCCTGTGTCCAAATCTAGTTAGCCCAGAACGACTCATGCCAGATTTGTCTCCTCCTTACACCCAAACCACAGGACGTTCTTGCAGACCCTTTGACATCAATGGTTGGCCTGTTCTAAGGTCACAAAAATTCCTATCTTCCATGACACGTCCAAAAACTTGCTTGGAATTTCATGAATTTCTTGGATATTTGGAAAGGATGAGGGTTTGTAGACCATGGCTGATCTATTACGATGATTCCCAAGATTGTGATATTTGTGGGGTGGGTCTTGGTTTTGGTTTACCACGCAATATGTGATGTTTTATATTGTGTAACTTATAAAATTCTCTATAGTACGAAGGAGGAATGCAATAAAACCCAAATCAAACCATCTAGCGTCTGGAAGATTGAAAAATCTATGGGCTTCAGAGCCACTCTTCAACCAATAACGTCCCAAACGGCCACCTTGGAGTTTATTGCATTACCCCTTACAAGTTGACAAATATCAAGCCATGCGGAATTAAATTTATCACCTCTGTTGGCCGGCAGGTCTGAGGGCCAGTTACTGTTGCTATTCTGGTTTATTTTATGGCCCGTCTATGACATTTCGCCGGTGTCTTACAGTAAAAATATAAACATTGTTGATCTTTTGAATGGAAGTCGTCTACACGTCAAGGAACGGAAATCAGATAGTGTTGTACCTTGGGATCGCTCATGTTCTATGATGGAAATAGACTCATTGTATAGGATAAAATCTTTGATGAGGTTACATGAGTCTATGGTAAGCACTTTATTTAACAGCACACCGTGTGGTCAGACAAGGTACTGCAGGTAAAATTTCTTGATAGTTTATAGGGATTATCGTCACTCCTTAGGGAGAGATCACCATATAGGTGTGTGGAAACTTATTAAGCCTTTAGCACTCCACTTTGCAAGGGACCATGGGAAGAATATGCAAAATTGTCTTCCATGATGTAATTAGGAAGTCAGGTGCCTCAGTGTTGCAAACCAATAGAGGGCGCTCACTGGAATTTGCAAGCCTGTCTTCCCTGATGTAATTAGGAAGACAGAATCTCAGTGATATGGCCCAATAAAGGATGCTCCCTTTAACACCATGTTCGACCTTCCAAGAGGCCTTTGTTTTGCAATGATGCTGGGATAATTACCAGGTATAGTCTGTCAACCGAGGACGGCCGTTTCAATGTTATTGCATCTCGTCAGCCCGGTGTAGAGAAGACTAACCTGGTAGAGGTGAGAGGCTTAGACAGGGTAAGGGGGGTATCGTCATTCCTTGGGGAGAAACTACCATATAGGTGTGTGGAGACTTATTAAGCCTTTAGCACTCCACTTTGCAAGGGACCATGGGAAGAATATGCAAAATTGTCTTCCATGATGTAATTAGGAAGTAATTAGGAAGGAGTGATGATATCCCCTTAACCCTGTCTAAGCCTCTCACCTCTACCAGGTTAGTCTTCTCTACACCGGGCTGACAAGATGCAATAACATCGAAACGGCCGTCCTCGGTTGAGAGACTATACCTGGTAATAATCCCAGCATCATTGCAAAACAAAGGCCTCTTGGAAGGTCGAGCATGATGTTAAAGGGAGCCGCCTTTATTGGGCCATATCACTGAGATTCTGTCTTCCTAATTACATCAGGGAAGACAGGCTTGCACATTCCAGTGAGCGCACTCTATTGGTTTGCAACACTGAGGCACCTGACTTCCTAATTACATCATGGAAGACAGATTTGCATATTCTTCCCATGATAGTTTATAATGAAGGATAAAAATTGATCAGAACTATCTATACTGGGATTGCATTCGTCTATAGTAAACACATTTGGGGGAATGTATTATTGCCCTCCAGGACTCTGCTCCATCCCCTTCAATTATCTCATATTTTATCATGGAGATGGATTAGATTTTGTTTGTTAAATCAAGACTAAAATCTGTTAAGGATCCTCTTGTTCCGAGTTTGCAGGTTTCTATGGTAAAATTTTATTAAACAGCACACCAAATGGCCAAACAGGGTACTGCAGGTAAAACGGCAGGTAAAAGTTCAGAGAAACTGCATTCCATAAAAAAGTGCTTTCTTTCCTCCCCCTGCAATGACCTTATATTATAACATGGAGATAGAGTCATTTTCCCTTTAAGAAAAACTTCTGAGAAACTTTCTTCCTTAACAAAAAAAAGTTTCCTTTTCCCCTCAGGGACTGTTCCTTCCCCTACTATTGCTTAATTTTTGATCTTAGAGATGATGCAACTTTTGCTAAGAAGCATCAGCGTTGCAAGTTTCTATGGTAAACACATTCTATTTAACAGCACACCATGTGGCCAGACAGGGTACTGCAGGTAAAACTTTCTTTTAAACAAAGTGTTTGTTTTTTGTTTTTTTTCTGCTCCCCGAGGAACTTTGTTCCATCCTCTTCAAATACTTGATATTTTATGATGGAGATGGACTCATTCTTACAACTTCGAAGATACTACCTTCCTTTAAAACAAAAGTGTTTTCTCTGCTTCCCCCCAAGGATTCTGCTCCATCCCCTACAATTAAGGATATGATATTAAGTAAGTTTCTATCTGCACCCAATTCCTGAACAATAATACTTTAGAGGTAGAAATCCGTAAGTATTTCCCGAGGGAGGCTTAGGAAGTGCTGATTGCGGCAAATCTCGAGCCAGGAAACTTTAACTACACAGCAGGGAAATCAATAGGGCAGGATAAAAAGGAAGGGGGATCAGCGCTAGTGAAGCAGGCACAGCGGGAAACCTTCTTGCAAAACAGACCCTGCAAAGCCAAAATCCAAAGGGCTTCGAGATGCATGTGTGGGCTCCTCGGCCTATGAAGCCAAGTCTTGACCAAGTGTGTAAGAAGTATAAAGTCGGAGGCGCTGAAGCCTTCACGGCTTTAGAGAAGTTCAGGTAATTATCTCTTCACACCTCGTCTTGAGACTCCAGTACCCCGTCCGTCTCTTCTACAATTTCGGTATAAATATTGAATCTGTAGACATCAGTGCAAACCCAATGGCCAAAAATATCCGTCGGTGGCAGCATGTCAAGTCAAACGCTCTGTGGTTCTTCGGAGGACCATTGACATTCTGTCCAAGCCCTTCTTCGTGATGGGTCTCGAGTCTTAGAATGTTCTTTTTTCATAACCGATCGATCTTAAGAAGAGAATTAAGATCCTGTGTAGTTGTGGGAAACCTACTTACTAAGAGCAATATATGGGAAGCGGAGTCATGAAGATCTGGAAGCGTTTGAGATCTTGAAGCATTGCTGTCAATCACGTTGGGTCGCCAGTGTCTCCTCATAATGCATGGGCTTGTGAGGAATGGAAGTGATTGACGGCTCTGCATTCCCGTGTGCTCAGCAAGTAGATGTGGTCCTTGGCATAAAGCCTAATGTGGCAATACATGGATACAGACCGCCATGGATGTGTAAGAGTAAAGACCTAGAGAAGATTCGTCGTTCCTAAACTGCACGTACGATTTCCAAACTGACCAAGGTGGAACTGAATGAAATGTACCAAAGGTAGATAAGATGTATGGGAAAGGACATTGGGGAAGGAAATGGAGGGAGGACGGGATCACAGTCTATAAATGTATTTATGACCCACAGCACAAAACTCTGCAGCAAATTGATCAGTGAAAGGGCAGCGCCGTGGACACGAGGTCACATCCGCCACTGGAATTAAAAAGAGATTTAAGATCAACTACAATATTGTCCTCTCTTTACTGTCAGGAGCATAAAATATGAGAGAGATGTTATCAGAAGACCCAGACATGGAAAAAGGGCTTAATGTTCTCCAAATTACATGTAATATACAGAAATAGGAAAGGAGGAAGAGAGACAACAACAGCAACTTACTACAGAAAGACATTCAGCCACTGACCTGACACATAGAATGTGTGTACTACACCAATAATAACTACAACACAACTGTATCCTATATACATGAATGTAACCAATATAATACTGACCTCCTATGTACAAGAATATAACTACTATAATACTACCCCTATGTACAAGAATATAACTACAATAATACTACTCCTATGTACAAGAATATAACTACTATAATACTACTTCTATGTACAAGAATATAACTGCTATAATACTACTCCTATGTACAAGAATATAACTGCTATAATACTGCTCCTATGTACAAGAATATAACTACTATAATACTACTCCTATGTACAAGAATATAACTACTATAATACTACCCCTATGTACAAGAATATAACTACTATAATACTGCCTCCTATGTACAAGAATATAACTACTATAATACTACTCCTATGTACAAGAATATAACTACTATAATACTACTCCTATGTACAAGAATATAACTACTATAATACTGCCTCCTATGTACAAGAATATAACTACTATAATACTGCTCCTATGTACAAGAATATAACTACTATAATACTGCCCCTATGTACAAGAATATAACTACTATAATACTGCCCCTATGTACAAGAATATAACTACTATAATACTGCCTCCTATGTACAAGAATATAACTACTATAATACTGCTCCTATGTACAAGAATATAACTACTATAATACTGCTCCTATGTACAAGAATATAACTACTATAATACTGCTCCTATGTACAAGAATATAACTACTATAATACTACCTCCTATGTACAAGAATATAACTACTATAATACTGCTCCTATATACAAGAATATAACTACTATAATACTACCTCCTATGTACAAGAATATAACTACTATAATACTACCTCCTATGTACAAGAATATAACTACTATAATACTACTCCTATGTACAAGAATATAACTACTATAATACTGCTCCTATGTACAAGAATATAACTACTATAATACTGCTCCTATGTATAAGAATATAACTACTATAATACTGCTACTATATACAAGAATATAACTACTATAATACTACCTCCTATGTACAAGAATATAACTACTATAATACTACCTCCTATGTACAAGAATATAACTACTATAATACTACTCCTATGTACAAGAATATAACTACTATAATACTACTCCTATGTACAAGAATATAACTACTATAATACTACTCCTATGTACAAGAATATAACTACTATAATACTACCTCCTATGTACAAGAATATAACTACTATAATACTACTCCTATGTACAAGAATATAACTACTATAATACTACCTCCTATGTACAAGAATATAACTACTATAATACTACCTCCTATGTACAAGAATATAACTACTATAATACTACCTCCTATGTACAAGAATATAACTACTATAATACTGCTCCTATGTACAAGAATATAACTACTATAATACTACCTCCTATGTACAAGAATATAACTACTATAATACTACTCCTATGTACAAGAATATAACTACTATAATACTACCTCCTATGTACAAGAATATAACTACTATAATACTGCTCCTATGTACAAGAATATAACTACTATAATACTACCTCCTATGTACAAGAATATAACTACTATAATACTGCTCCTATGTACAAGAATATAACTACTATAATACTACCTCCTATGTACAAGAATATAACTACTATAATACTACCTCCTATGTACAAGAATATAACTACTATAATACTACTCCTATGTACAAGAATATAACTACTATAATACTACCTCCTATGTACAAGAATATAACTACTATAATACTACCTCCTATGTACAAGAATATAACTACTATAATACTACCTCCTATGTACAAGAATATAACTACTATAATACTGCTCCTATGTACAAGAATATAACTACTATAATACTACCTCCTATGTACAAGAATATAACTACTATAATACTACTCCTATGTACAAGAATATAACTACTATAATACTACCTCCTATGTACAAGAATATAACTACTATAATACTGCTCCTATGTACAAGAATATAACTACTATAATACTGCTCCTATGTACAAGAATATAACTACTATAATACTACCTCCTATGTACAAGAATATAACTACTATAATACTGCTCCTATGTACAAGAATATAACTACTATAATACTACCTCCTATGTACAAGAATATAACTACTATAATACTACCTCCTATGTACAAGAATATAACTACTATAATACTACTCCTATGTACAAGAATATAACTACTATAATACTACTCCTATGTACAAGAATATAACTACTATAATACTACTCCTATGTACAAGAATATAACTACTATAATACTACCTCATATGTACAAGAATATAACTACTATAATACTACTCCTATGTACAAGAATATAACTACTATAATACTACCTCCTATGTACAAGAATATAACTACTATAATACTACCTCCTATGTACAAGAATATAACTACTATAATACTACCTCCTATGTACAAGAATATAACTACTATAATACTGCTCCTATGTACAAGAATATAACTACTATAATACTACCTCCTATGTACAAGAATATAACTACTATAATACTACTCCTATGTACAAGAATATAACTACTATAATACTACTCCTATGTACAAGAATATAACTACTATAATACTACTCCTATGTACAAGAATATAACTACTATAATACTACCTCATATGTACAAGAATATAACTACTATAATACTACCTCCTATGTACAAGAATATAACTACTATAATACTGCTCCTATGTACAAGAATATAACTACTATAATACTACCTCCTATGTACAAGAATATACCTACTATAATACTGCTCCTATGTACAAGAATATAACTACTATAATACTACCTCCTATGTACAAGAATATAACTACTATAATACTACCTCCTATGTACAAGAATATAACTACTATAATACTACTCCTATGTACAAGAATATAACTACTATAATACTGCTCCTATGTACAAGAATATAACTACTATAACACTGCTCCTATGTATAAGAATATAACTACTATAATACTGCTCCTATGTACAAGAATATAACTACTATAATACTGCTCCTATGTACAAGAATATAACTACTATAATACTACTCCTATGTACAAGAATATAACTAGTATAATACTGCTCCTATGTACAAGAATATAACTAGTATAATACTGCTCCTATGTACAAGAATATAACTACTATAATACTACTCCTATGTACAAGAATATAACTAGTATAATACTGCTCCTATGTACAAGAATATAACTAGTATAATACTGCTCCTATGTACAAGAATATAACTACTATAATACTAGTCCTATGTACAAGAATATAACTACTATAATACTGCTCCTATGTACAAGAATATAACTACTATAATACTGCTCCTATGTACAAGAATATAACTACTATAATACTAGTCCTATGTACAAGAATATAACTACTATAATACTGCTCCTATGTACAAGAATATAACTACTATAATACTGCTCCTATGTACAAGAATATAACTACTATAATACTACTCCTATGTACAAGAATATAACTACTATAATACTACCTCCTATGTACAAGAATATAACTACTATAATACTACTCCTATGTACAAGAATATAACTACTATAATACTGCTCCTATGTACAAGAATATAACTACTATAATACTACCTCCTATGTACAAGAATATAACTACTATAATACTGCTCCTATGTACAAGAATATAACTACTATAATACTACTCCTATGTACAAGAATATAACTACTATAATACTGCTCCTATGTACAAGAATATAACTACTATAATACTACTCCTATGTACAAGAATATAACTACTATAATACTACTCCTATGTACAAGAATATAACTACTATAATACTACCTCCTGGAGGTCAGAAAAAAGCCCCATAATGTAAAATTGTGGAGAAATGTATATATCGATTGCTGAATACTCTGATTAGAACTGCAAATAAGTCTGTTCATTTATTTATGGATTTATTTTTTCCCCTCTTTTTCCTGCCAGCAATGGACTCTTAAGTTAAAGTGATTATCAGTTTTGTTATCTGACGGACATGTCTGATTTATGTTATATTATTATTAGTTATTAATTCTGTTGGAATGTAATGTATTTTTGTTTTGTTTTTACTAATAAAAATTACCTCCTATGTACAAGAATATAACTACTATAATACTACCTCCTATGTACAAGAATATAACTACTATAATACTGCTCCTATGTACAAGAATATAACTACTATAATAGTGCTCCTATGTACAAGAATATAACTACTATAATACTGCTCCTATGTACAGGAATATAACTACTATAGTACTACCTCCTATGTACAAGAATATAACTACTATAATACTACCTCCTATGTATAAGAATATAACTACTATAATACTACTCCTATGTACAACAATATAACTACTATAATACTACTCCTATGTACAAGAATATAACTACTATAATACTACTCCTATGTACAAGAATATAACTACTATAATACTACCTCCTATGTACACGTATATAACTACTATAATACTGCTCCTATGTACAAGAATATATCTACTATAATACTGCCTCCTATGTACAAGAATATAACTACTATAATACTACTCCTATGTACAACAATATAACTACTATAATACTACTCCTATGTACAAGAATATAACTACTATAATACTGCTCCTATGTACAAGAATATAACTACTATAATACTACTCCTATGTACACGTATATAACTACTATAATACTACCTCCTATGTACAAGAATATAACTACTATGATACTACTCCTATGTATAAGTATATATCTATTATAATACCGCCCTCTACATACATTTCCTTAGATATCTTTATCACTATTAAACATTAATAACTTTTATATGTGAATTTGCATTTTGAGCAGTATTTGGATCCCGGGATCTTCTGACAATACGTTTGATATACTGCTCTGCGAGTACCCGGCGTCTGCATTAAAAAATCCATTATACAGTAAAGTTTAAAGTGTGATATATTTTTTCTGTTAATAAAAATACTTTTGCTAATAGCGCGCTTTGCATCGGGGGAGGAACAATACCGTCTCTATGACAGCGGAGGGAAATTAGGTCATATTGGCAGAGAACGAGGCTTTGTAGAACAGGCTGATCACACACGAGTACAAATGTTTTTCAGGAAAGGGGTTAATTGTGGAGGAGATGGGCGCTCATCTGTCGTTCAGCGCGCTCATCGCCTGTCAATCAGTCTCTATAAACCCCCCTGTATAGATTCACCCCAGTCACGGAGTCAGACTCCTCATCCGCGCCCGCCTGCCAAATATGCTAAGGTTCAATGTCATTTCGTCTTTGGTTCAGTGGTTACCAGTAAGTGAATGGATGGCTCTGTGACTGGACAACGCATGAATAATTTGTGCGCATACGAGAGTGAGTAAATCTGCATATGCGGTGACATACTCCGAGGATGATGGTCGCTGACATGGGATAGTGACTCTTGCTGGTAGTCAACGCTTGGGATGCATCCTGATGTCTCTGGGGGTAGAGAGAGTCAGCCAGGCAGAAAATGAGAATGAGTTAGACAGCCCCAAGCAAGGTGCACGCTGACTTTTCTCTGTGTACGCTGTTGTTCATAAGAGACGAACCAACCTGCGCCAATGTTGTTTTGCAACTGATTTGTCCTCTCGAAACAAGAAGCAAAAAAAAAAATTGTTGGTAATGAAAATGGACAAATCTCAAAGAGCAGGAAACAGATACAGTCGGGCTATTTTGAAGGAACGTCGTCAACGCTGCGGCGCTGCCGAAATGGAACGGTTCTTGGATACATTGTTTACTATATGTAACATTTAACGAACTCAGAGGTGGAAAGAGTGTGTCTAAAACAAGAAATAGTCCCATTCACCACTCTTTAGCGTTGAGGTGGTCAAGATGGGTGTAAAGCCAATAAAATAGTCATACTCACCTCTCCCCGACTTTTCATTGTATAGGACTCGCTGGACTAGACACAGAGAGATTCACAGCAACCGTCATACTCACCTCTGTTTGGGGCTCAGTTGATCAGTGCCGGTATAAAGCAATATAACGGTCATACTCACCTCTCCTCGACTTTTCATTGTATAGGACTCGCTGGACCAGACACAGAGGGGTTCACAGCAACCGTCATACTCACCTCTGTTTGGGGCTCAGTTGATCAGTGCCGGTGCAAAACAATATAATAGTCATACTCACCTCTCCTCGACTATTCGTTGCAGACTTCCTTCCCATGCTGAGACTAGGTGGACCAGAAGCAGACACTAGCCCGTCTAGTGATTGGTCTCAGTGACATATGAGAGAGGTCACCAGTCCATCTCCAATGACCACACTCACATACGTCACAAATGCGACCGTTGAAGCCTCTCTGCTTCTGGTCCAGTGAGTCCCGGCCAGGGGTGAACCTACCCCTTTCGCCGCCCGAGGCGAACTGCAGAATGCCGCTCCCCCACCTGGGAGGAGGGGGCGTGGCCGAGCGGAGAGGGCGGTGCCCCACGGAGGGGGCGGGGCTTAGCGGAGAGGACCTGCTCTCTGCCTGAGCGTGAGGGGAGGCTGCTGGAGCAGCGCTGCTCCAGTGGCCTCCCCAAACCACCGCTCGGTGCTAAGCCAGTCCAGGACAGCTTGTCCTGGACTGGCTTAGGTAATCAAAAATGCCGCCCTCCCTGGGGCCCTGACATAGCGCCGCCTGAAGCGGTCGCTTCAGTTCGCCTCATGGGAGGTGCGGCGCTGGTCCCAGCACATGAGGGAAAGAAGTCTAGGACTGGAGATAAGTGAATATGACCTTCCTTTTTTGTTTAACCCCCTACCACCCCTGAGCTCACCATGATTCTTAGATAACCCAAGTCAAAGATGCCAAACGTCTAGTCTAGAATGTTGAGCAGGAAACAGATACACTTGTGGTCTTCAAAGCTGCGACTATACCTTGGGGGTGGTCAGGGTGGGTATAAAATCGAATATGTGCATATTCACCTCTCGCTAGGATCACAGCGGTCATGACCTGTCCAGTAATTGGCCTCTGGAGATGGATGGGTGACATCACTCACATACATCACCAATTCCTTACCAGCGACCTGACCTGTCCAGTGATCAGTCTCAGTGGTCTCTAGAGAAGGACCAGTGACATCACTCCCATATATCACCAGTTCCTTACCGGTGACTATTGAGGCCAGTGATTGGTCCCGGCCACGTAAGCCTCTACATGTCGCGTTTTCTATAGTTCTTCGATGCCATATGTCTAGAGGGTTGAGCAGGACACAGATACACTTCTGCGAATTCGATGGAACGTCATCAAAGCTGCGGCACTGCCAAAATCGTTCTATTCCGACATACATTGTTCAATACATCAAAAATTTTAATAAACTTGTCCCAGCTTAAACTGTGAGGATGCCATATGCCAAGTCTAGTGCGTTGCCCAGGAAATAGATACACTTGTGTGAAGTTGATGCCAAAACGGTTCTTTTTTGACATACATTGTTTAATATATTAAAGCCTGTGATAAACGTGTCCCAATTTAAAGGGATTGTCCAGGACCTGAAGGTAATTGACACTAATGACTTATCCACGGGACAGGTTGTCAGCATCAAACTGGTCAAGGTCCAACCCCTGGAACCTGTCATGATCAGCTGTTTCGGTATACGGCTGCAGTTCCAGAAGCCACCACTAGAGTACACTCCGTAGACTGGTATACACATTCACATGCCCCTCCCCTGCAGATCCTGCAGTAGACATAATACAATGTAACAGATTCTCCCGGAGTGTTCCTTTAAACATTAAAGATGCCATATGGCAAGTCTAGAACGATGAGGAGGAAACAGATACACGTTGTCTTTGCTGCAGTATATTGGGAGTATGAATATGTCACAGATCATGAATACTCGATCAATGCTCAAGATGGCTGAGACAGAAGAATAATCTAAGGAATAAGATAAGACGTCTCCACCAGACTTCAACTAAGTCGCTTCTCAATTGGCCTGACTGTAAATAGAGACAAGTAAATGCATTGTAAGTAGGGTTAACCGATCTTTTCCAGCTGGATCAAGGTTGGAGGTTATCTCAAGATTGGCTCAACCCTAAAAGTGACTTTTCCCATAGAGAAGCATTGACTAGGGTTGAGGGATCGGAAAAGATCAGATTCTGATTGGCGATCGAGCAAATTTCACGATCGGGATCGCCTGGAAAATGATTGGATTTTAAAATCAATCCTGAAATCTCAAGATCGGCTCAACCCTAATTGTAACGTACCTCACCCTCCGGGGCTCCATCGTGGAATCCGTTTCTCCATCACAGCCATCTTGGGTCCTCTTCCAGCATCCGGGGTGACGTTAGGGACCTGTGACCCCAGAGTATAAGGGCTCCTTCACACGGCGTATACACGTGTCCGAGCGCGGCGCTTCAAAACAGAGCCCATTGATTAACCTTTGCCTGGATCCCTATTATGCACGTATTCCGCCAGCCCTGACCTCGGCCTGTACCCTACATTACTCCTTGCCTGTTCCCTAAGTGCCGTGCACCAGTATCTCTTGGCCTGTCCAGGTCAGCTGTCACCTCATGCATAAGACTTTGGGCTGCTCTCTAGGTTGTCGTCTTGAAGGATTACTCCTAGATGTAGTGACCTGGTGGTTTCCTGCAATGAAGACCAGATCCCTGTATAAGGGTTAAAGGGTTAAAACCAGGGGGCCACTTAGACAACACCTTCAAGAACAGCCCAAAGTCTTAAGCATCACCCCAGTTTACAGCAAAGAGAATGACCCAAAGGCCTAATCCGGTCATGATCTAAGGCCCCTTGTCTTCTAATGTTCCCTCATAGGATAGAAGATCACTGGATTCAATGCTCAGGAACAACCAGAGATCTATAAGATCTTACTGGTGACGTATATGATTTGGGATCACCTAAGGAGAGATCTGCCCCACTCATCATCAGTGGAGCTCTATAAGGACCATATGGTATGGGGTTGTCCACTTTGGACATGTTAGAAGGGTCCTTTAGAGAACCTCTCACAATTGCTTTCACAAAAATTTGCAAGGTTCGTCCACTTGTTTTGTGTAGAACTTCAGAAAACACTAAGCTGAGGTCCAGGCGGGGTGCGGAGACCTAATAAACACTGATACTTACCTTCACACCATCTGGCCCATCTTCAGGTCAAATACCAAACTTTTGGAAATTCAGGTGGAATCCCATGCGTTCTGGTCCACGTTGGCCATCTCTAGTAGTCACCATGTGTCCTCCTTGTAGGAATCCGTGGAATGGTTATAGCTGTAGCTGTGCTCATTGTCCCCAAAGCGCCACCACAGGAGAACTGAGGCATTACGCCGTGTCCATTCAGATATGTTGGTTGTCTAATGCAGGACAGGACAGGTCCTCCATAGTATGAGACATTCTCAAATGTTCTCCATGTTTCCAGTGCTCTCCACCCTATCGTACCTTCAAATCCCACCACCCTGAGCTTTAACTAACGTCCATCTTCTATTCTTTGGCACCGGGATCTTATTAGTAATGTTGGTACATGTCAATAAGATCTACAGACCCTTCCCCTTATTCTACGATGCCATTGGATCTCCAGAGACGTTTGACCAGTTGGTGGCATCTCTTCCATCGTTTGGTCCAGTGGTCCAAGGATGAAGCAAACTCAGCACTGCTACATCTATACAGTAGATCCGACATCACCCAACATTATTTGTAGTCATCAAGCTCAATACAAAGAGCTGAATGGAAATTTGTGAAGCCCTTGACGTTACAGAGAAGGTGCGCCGAGTCTTCACGCTCAGATTCCTAAAGCTCAATGTTACATTACAATGAAAGATGAAGACATAAAAGCAAATTCTAAGAGGAGAAAGAGTCAGGGTCTCCTGCCAGAAGATTTATGGGAAAGGTTAAAGCGTAAGGACAGTGGTGAGATGAGATGGTAGAAAATAATACGTTAGGTTGGATGACACAGGCGGGTGGATGATGAACAGAATATGATAATGAGGGAGGGGGGGGGGGGTGCAGGGGTCTCCTGTAGAGGATTTGTGGGGGATTGAGGAATGGAGGGGTCCTGTGGGGTGTGCGAGGAGACAGGAGACAGACAGATATTTGG
The DNA here is from genome assembly GCF_031893055.1 of Leptodactylus fuscus. Classification (NCBI taxonomy): domain Eukaryota; kingdom Metazoa; phylum Chordata; class Amphibia; order Anura; family Leptodactylidae; genus Leptodactylus; species Leptodactylus fuscus. Next base: position 175,454,493 of record NC_134270.1, on the reverse strand, counting down.
CAGTGTGGAAGGATCTGAGCCTCAGACAGGAGATGGGCCGAGAGCAGAACAGCAGCTGCCGGGATGTGCAAGGAATAAGGATGAGGGATGGTGAGGGAGACTCTGCCCTCCAGGAGGGGGGGAGCTGCCGGATTCTGCTAACTCTCCAAATGTTACATACACAAGCACCAGGGCCTGCCAGCCGCCTGCTCATACTGCCTCATTACCAGCCTCTAACAGGGCACCGGTGCCAGCCGCTCCCCAAGCAGTGCACATGAGAGGCAAATGATAGCACCCTGCACTGCTCCAGTCGGAGTGTGTATATACCCTGCACTGCTCCAGTGATGTGTATATGTATGCTGCACTGCTCCAGAGGTGTGTGTATATATCCTGCACTGCTCCTGAGATGTGTGTATATATCCTGCACTGCTCCAGAGGTGTGTGTATATATCCTGCACTGCTCCTGAGATGTGTGTATATATCCTGCACTGCTCCAGAGGTGTGTGTATATATCCTGCACTGCTCCAGTGATGTGTGTATATATCCTGCACTGCTTCAGAGGTGTGTGTATATATCCTGCACTGCTCCAGAGGTGTGTGTATATACCCTGCACTGCTCCAGAGGTGTGTATATATCATGCACTGCTACAGGGATGTGTGTATATATCCTGCACTGCTCCGGTGATGTGTGTATATCTCCTGCACTGCTCCAGAGGTGTGTGTATATACCCTGCACTGCTCCAGTCGGAGTGTGTATATATCCTGCACTGCTCCTGAGATGTGTGTATATATCCTGCACTGCTCCAGAGGTGTGTGTATATATCCTGCACTGCTCCTGAGATGTGTGTATATATCCTGCACTGCTCCAGAGGTGTGTGTATATATCCTGCACTGCTCCAGTGATGTGTGTATATATCCTGCACTGCTCCAGAGGTGTGTGTATATACCCTGCACTGCTCCAGTGATGTGTGTATATATCCTGCACTGCTCCAGTGATGTGTGTATATATCCTGCACTGCTCCAGAGGTGTGTGTATATACCCTGCACTGCTCCAGAGGTGTGTGTATATACCCTGCACTGCTCCAGAGGTGTGTGTATATATCCTGCACTGCTCCGGTGATGTGTGTATATCTCCTGCACTGCTCCAGAGGTGTGTGTATATACCCTGCACTGCTTCAATGATGTGTGTATATATCCTGCACTGCTCCAGTGCTGTATGTATATACCCTGCACTGCTTCAGTGCTGTGTGTATATATCTGCACTGCTCCAGAGGTGTGTGTATATATCCTGCACTGCTCCAGAGGTTTGTGTATATACCCTGCACTGCTCCAGAGGTGTGTGTATATATCCTGCACTGCTCCAGTGATGTGTGTATATATCTGCACTGCTCCAGTGATGTGTGTATATATCTGCACTGCTCCAGTGCTGTGTGTATATATCTGCACTGCTCCAGAGGTGTGTGTATATATCCTGCACTGCTCCAGTGCTGTGTGTATATATCTGCACTGCTCCAGAGGTGTGTGTATATATCCTGCACTGCTCCAGTGATGTGTGTATATACCCTGCACTGCTCCAGTGCTGTGTGTATATACCCTGCACTGCTTCAGTGCTGTGTGTATATATCTGCACTGCTCCAGAGGAGTGTGTATATATCCTGCACTGCTCCAGTGATGTGTGTATATACCCTGCACTGCTCCAATGATGTGTGTATATATCCTGCACTGCTCCAGTGATGTGTGTATATATCCTGCACTGCTCCAGAGGTGTGTGTATATATCCTGCACTGCTCCAATGATGTGTGTATATATACCCTGCACTGCTCAATGATGTGTGTATATATCCTGTACTGCTCCAGTGATGTGTGTATATATCCTGCACTGCTCCAGTGATGTGTGTATATATCCTGCACTGTTCCAGAAGTGTGTGTATATACCCTGCACTGCTCCAATGATGTGTGTATATACCCTGCACTGCTCAATGATGTGTGTATATATCCTGCACTGTTCCAGTGATATAAGTAGATTCATCCTTCACTGCACCAGTAACACAGTATACAGTATGCATCCATCTTTCCTGCACTGCTCCAGTGATAGTTATCTAATAACCCTTCACTGCACCAGTAATTCATATGTATCCACTCACCACACACTGCAGAATAGATATGCATCTAACATTCTTGCACTGCTTTGGTGATAATGTTTGTATATGCCCTGCACTGTTCCAGTGATAGATAAGTAGATTTATTCATCACTGCAGCTGTGATACAGTATTCATCCAGCTACCTTACACTGCTCCAGTGATGTGCATTTCAGTATCCTCAGCTCCTCCAGTGCTCTGTGTTTTCCTGCACTGCTCCAATCATGTAACACACAGTATCCTGCACAGCTCCAGTTATATGCAGCCAGTGTATTACTGTATCCAGTAGGCCTTTTTACAATGAGGTCCATACAGTGTGCTGGATAAGAAAAAAATGTATTAGAAAGAAAGCAAAAAAAAACTGCAAAAAACCTCTGTGTGAACATGCCCTAAAGCAGAGGCCCCACATTGTGGAATCACAGCCTTATTTGTTGCAGATTTTGTTGCATTTTTTGAGCCAAAACTAAGAATGGTAACAAAAGGAATAAGAAATATAAAGGAAGTTCTTAGACGGTTCCCGTCTGTTACATCGACTACTGGCTCTGTCTTAAAAAAACGCAGCAAAATCTGCAAAAAAACCCTCTGCGTTTCTGCAAAGTGAGGCCTCTAAGCCAGCAATAGACGTGAGGAAATTACTAGATACATAACAGCGAGGGGGGAGGTGACAAAACTGCCGGCCAAACATCTCCTATCATATGACTGGTCTCTCTCAGTGTATTACTGTATCCCCACAGTGCAATATGTCTGATGTTACCTGCTACATCCCAAAATATTCTGCACTACTGCAGCCTGACCACAGAGCACTGCTCAGTTACATCTCTTACCTTATACTTCTCCATTGGTGTGTGACTGACTACATTGCATTTCACTGAACACTGATTTATGCAACTGTAGTGCACTGCTCCAGCTGTATACAACCCATCACTCTGCACTGTATACCACCTGCTACTCTGCACTGTATACTCCCATCACTCTGCACTGCTCCAGCTGTATACAACCCATCACTCTGCACTATATATCTCCTGCTACTCTGCACTGTATACCTCATATCACTCTGCACTGCTCCAGCTGTATACCTCCTATCACTCTGCACTGCTCCAGCTGTATACCTCCTATCACTCTGCACTGTATACCTCCTATCACTCTGCACTGCTCCAGCTGTATACCTCCTATCACTCTGCACTATATACCTCCCATCACTCTGCACTGCTCCACCTGTATACCGCCCATCACTCTGCACTGTATACCACCTGTTACTCTGCACTGTATACCTCCTATCACTCTGCAGTGCTCCAGCTGTATACAACCCATTACTCTGCACTATATACAACCCATTACTCTGCACTGCTCCAGCTGTATACCTCCGATCACTCTGCACTGCTCCAGCTGTATACCTCCTATCACTCTGCACTGTATATCTCCTATCACTCTGCACTGGTCCAGCTGTATACCTCCTATCACTCTGCACTGTATATCTCCTGCTACTCTGCACTGTATACCTCTCATCACTCTGCATTACTCCATCTGTATACCTCCCAACACTCTGCACTGTACACTGCCTATTACTCTGCACTGTATACCCCCATCACTCTGCACTGTATACCCCCATCACTCTGCACTGTATACCTCCTATCACTCTGCACTGTATACCTCCCATCACTCTGCACTGTATACCCCACATCACTCTGCCCTGCTCCAGCTGTATACATAGAATTATTTTCCATACATGCATCAATATCAATCTAATTAGTCTGCAATTTAAATGTCATTATCCAGGGCTGCAGGAGAGGGAGCTGCGGGGGTGCAGGGGCTACAGCCCAAATACACCATCATCCATAGACACATAGGGAGATAGGAGATTAGATAGACCAGTACAGATAGATAGATAGATAGATAGATAGATAGATAGATAGATAGATAGATAGATAGATAGATAGATAGGAGATAGACAGACAGATAGATAGATAGATAGATAGATAGATAGATAGATAGGAGATAGATAGATAGATAGATAGATAGATAGATAGATAGATAGGAGATAGATAGATAGATAGATAGATAGATAGATAGATAGATAGATAGATAGGAGATAGGTAGATAGGAGATAGATAGATAGATAGATAGATAGATAGATAGATAGATAGATAGGAGATAGATAGATAGATAGATAGATAGGAGATAGATAGATAGGAGATAGATAGATAGATAGATAGATAGATAGATAGGAGATAGATAGATAGATAGATAGATAGGAGATAGATAGATAGATAGATAGATAGATAGATAGGAGATAGATAGATAGATAGATAGATAGATAGATAGATAGATGATAGATAATAGATAGATAGATAGATAGATAGATAGATAGATAGATAGATAGGAGATAGATAGATAGGAGGTAGATAGATAGATAGATAGATAGATAGATAGATAGATAGATAGATATGAGATAGATAGATAGGAGATAGATAGATAGATAGATAGATAGGAGATAGATAGATAGATAGATAGATAGATAGATAGATAGATAGGAGATAGATAGATAGATAGATAGATAGATAGATAGATAGATAGGAGATAGATAGATAGATAGATAGATAGATAGATAGATAGAAGATAGATAGATAGATAGATAGATAGATAGATAGGAGATAGATAGATAGATAGGAGATAGATAGATAGATAGATAGATGATAGATAGATAGATAGATAGATAGATAGATAGATAGATAGATGATAGATAGATAGATAGATAGATAGGAGATAGATAGATAGATAGGAGATAGATAGATAGATGATAGATAGATAGATAGATAGATAGATAGATAGATAGATAGATAGGAGATAGATAGATAGATAGATAGATAGGAGATAGATAGATAGATAGATAGATAGATAGATAGATAGATAGGAGATAGATAGATAGATAGATAGATAGGAGATAGATAGATAGATAGATAGATAGATAGATAGATAATAGATAGATAGATAGATAGATAGATAGATAGATAATAGATAGATAGATAGATAGATAGATAGATAGATAGGAGATAGATAGATAGATAGATAATAGATAGATAGATAGATAATAGATAGATAGATAGATAGATAGATAGATAGATAGATAGATAGATAGATAGGAGATAGATAGATAGATGATAGATAGATAGATAGATAGATAGATAGATAGATAGGAGGTAGATAGATAGATAGATAGATAGATAGGAGATAGATAGATAGATAGATAGATAGATAGATAGATAGGAGATAGATAGATAGATAGATAGATAGATAGATAGATAGACAGATAGAACATTACACTATTTATGAAGGATTGGGACTGACAGTCTTAGTGCTACATAAACCTTGAGAAATGGAGATCTCAGCAGAATCGGAGCCGCTAATGTCCTGCTAGTGGAATATTTTTCTTGCCTCCCGTGTTCTGTAGAATATTCTATGCTCGAGCAGTTAGGACGCGCGGCTTCATTTCCGATGACAGCTTTGTTTACCGCGTTCGCCATCACTTGAAGAAATGATTTGTGGCTTTATAGAGACGTTTCTTCTCCATCCAGTGGTGAGACATGAGTATTCAGACCCTACAGCGGGCCACCACCTGGTCCCCCAGCATGGCCATAAGGGGGCGCTAGTAGTCACCCCTTCTGGGAGTCCGTATGGGCCGCTGCCTATCATCCTATTCGGTGACAACTTAAAGAGGAGCTCCTTTTTGTATATTTAGACAATCCGCGCAGAGGGTGTGCTACCCCCAGTGGACATCCCCTTTAAGCACGTCCGGCTCTGCTATACCGCGGTGCAGATGTGTACCGTATACAGTGGCGGCCACTTCATTTTGATATATCAGACCATACAATTAATTTTATGTACAGTATATTGAACTCATTACATGCAGCACATATTAGACGTGAACCCAGGGCAGCGGCGATAATTATGCGGCGCGGCGTCCGTCCTGCGTATCTGATTAACCCTGCGCTGGTCCCATATTAACCATTCAATTATGGCTGGCTGTTCCTGCGCCGCACATATAACCATACGGCTCATGATTATAATTGCACCATGCTGATCGTCCCCCCATGCCGCTGATACTAATATCATGTTGCTTCGGTAATAAGGACGCGTTATAACGCTACGACGTGTGTAATAACACTGACTCCTAATGTTATGTATGTTTTAAATAACACTGTGCCGCTGGTAGGGGAAGGCAGGGGCGCTGCGCACTTACAGGGAGAATCCGCCTGCCGCACCAATAGGGCTTACTTATCCCTAAATAGGCAGTAAAGCATATGGGCATAGTTTATTGGGTGCGGAATAACTCTGGATGGCGGTATATTTGCATTTATACATATGTATATGAGCCGCGCAGGGAGCGGACATGTTGGAAATGTGTCAGAAGCAAAGCTTGGAAAGTGCAAAGTATACCGAATTTTCAAAGGGATCCCGTGAGGTAGGGAAGCTCAGCTAGAGGGCGCTGTTGTGCGTGCAAAAAATGGTGCAAAATTGGTCATCACTTATACCCCCCCCTAGTGGCCAGGTCGGGGAAGGGCCATGTCAAAGTCTTGATTCGGGGCTTCTCTTAAAGGGGTTTTCCAGATAAAAAAATGGGTGATACCCTATTATACCAGGTGCCGGTCACTGATTCTGGCGTGGTTAGAATTTTTTCTCTAGCCCCCGCCATTCCTGAGAAATCAGTGTAATTAATCTTGGTGCCACTGTCAAGTGGGTGGTGTCAGGTAGGAATAGGCAAGTGGGCGTAGTTCAAGGGTCAATCAGCTGTTTGAAGAGGCTGCAGTTGAGCACAGCGCCGTACACTGTATAGTGGTTGTGTTTGGTATTGCAGCTCAGCCCATTCATTTGAATGGGACTGAGTCGCGATTAGGACATGTGACCCGTAAGCATTATGTCACATGGACCTCGGGTTGCTGCTCTGCTGGTGTCCCAAGTGTCAGACCCCCACAGATCTTCAATTCGTGACCAATAGGAAGAATAGGTTATTGTTTACATTCCCCTTAGGGTTGAGCGATCGGGATCGGAAAAGATCGGATTCCGATAGGCAATCGAGCAAATTTCACAATCGGGATCGGCTAGAAAATTATCGGAATTCAGATTTTGAAATCTCAAGATCGGATCAGCCCTAAACGTGACTTTTCCCATAGAGCATTGACTAGGGTTGAGCGATCGGGATCGGGAAAGATCAGATCCCGATCGGCGATTGAGCAAATTTCACAATCACGATCGGCTGGAAAATGATCGGAAATCGGATTTTAGAATCGTCCCTGAACCGATCGGCTCATCCCTAATTCCCCTTTAAGACTGAATTCACACGCAGCAGATTTGTGGCTAACGTTCGTACAACCGCCCATTTAATAGAAGCACGAGACGCATTCAGATGTATAGAGCTGATCTTAGTAGCAGAAATATCTGCAACAAATCTGCCATGTGTGAATAGACCCCCAGACTGAGATCACACGTTCCAGAAAAGCTCCATTTTTTTTGTTCCAGATTTTGCTGAGTTTTTTTGAGCCACGGCCAAGAGTGGAATGAACAGAATGGAGAGGTATAAGAGCTTCCTGTATATTTCCTATCGCTTTGGATGCCAGTCTTGACTGTGACTCAAATAACTGCAGCAAAATCCACAACACAAAAACCCAGCTTTTCCTCAACGTGTGCCTAGGTTTTTATGCCAGGTTTATGTCATCCATTAAAGCTCTTAAAACCACATTCATGTAGCTTTTTACTACATCCTGTCACTGGGACTTCCAAAAAAATGCCCTTAGTTCAGCACTATTGTATATCCTGAGCTTTATAATTCATAAATATAATGTTAAAAGCCCAGTGAAGACTGACACTTACATTAGCAGAGCAGGAAAAGGAGCAGGAGGGATGTTATTCTGTAAAGCACTCGGTATAGTGTGCAAATGTCAGCCTTAAAGGGACCTTTCAGAAAACTCCACCAGGTCCAGTTCTTTGCATCCTTTAATAGGCGCCGCTTCACTGATTCCAGCGTAGTTGGAATTTTTTCTCTAGCCCCCACCATTCCTAAGAAATCAGTAATGATAGTTTAGGTGCCTCATAGGCTAGGGAGGCTTCCATTGTTAAGTGGGTGGAGTCAGACAGGAATGGGGTGTGTTTCAGACTGACCAATCATAGGCAGTGTCAGGTGTCCATTATAGGGAGCCTAGTTTGGGGCACCAAAGATAAATGCAGTGATTGCTCGGGAACCGTGCGGACTAGAAAAAAAATTCTAACTGCGTTTAAATCAGTAGAAGACTGGCTATGAAATTATGCAAAGAGTTGGCATTAATAGCAATTGTAAAAAAAAACCCTTTAAGACTGACATTTGCACACTATAGTGAGTGTGCTACAAAATAACATCCCTCCTTCCTCTTTGTTTCCTCTTCTCATGTAAGTGTCAGTCCTCACAGTTGTTTTCACATTATATTCATGGATAAGAAAGCTGAAATCGGTGCATTTTTTTGGGGAAAATCCAGTAACACAATGAAGCAAAGCCAAAAAGTTTAACTGTAGCTTTGGAACTCTGTTCCTGCATCGGGATGCACAGGATGAACATCTATAGGGACGATGATCAGGTGTCTCCATTTACTTGGACAAGTGTCTAAGGCTATTGTTAATGCAGGTCAGGTCTTGCCCCTTCTTATCTCTCCTGCCAAGATGCCCGCGCACCCCCTCATCTGCCGCAATGACCCTCTTGCTCATAATGAGGTGGCCTGGCGTGCCGCCATGGCTCCTCTTTGACCTGGCATTGACAGGAGTGATGGGGTTAAAGCACGGCCTTGGATTTTTTTCCCCTTCCTACACAAACCCTTCTTTATGAAGCACAAGTGGTACTTGGGCAACACGTGATGGAGAAGGTTGCCATGGAGACTATGCCCGACCTGTTTACAAGGCAAGGAAAATCCTGCCTAGAATTAACTATTAGATGCTTTTCCTTGACGTGCCTGTTGAATCTTCAATTAGCAGTTTCCAGAAGTAGCGAGTCTTCCGCGCCGCCCTCAGATGTGGCGGCCGAGGACACAATGCCGGAGGAGATACATCCATGGCAACAGAGGGGGCCAGTGCCAGTCCCTCCAAGACCCCAAAACACTGCCGGCCGCCCACTTATGACCCCAATATTCAGGATACTCCGAGGACTTCTGCTTTCCCATCACCCCCGTGCATCGGTCGTAACATTGTCGCTGCCTGCTCGGAATGTCTATGAGATCTTCTGAGTGATACAAAGTTGCCGAGACCTTTTAGAACTTTCCCAGTGTCTCCTCCATCGGCGTCTCCGGGGCCCCAGTTCTGAGATATCTTTATTCCAGTATTACTAAATATTCTCCCTGAGCTGGAGCGGCCGATAACAGGAAGCAATAGCTTGCTTAGAAGTTTTACTGCATAGGGGCCCTTTATATACGAGGGCCCGGTGCTAAGACTCTTTGTCATTGATGTTATTGGGGGTGCAATACACAGGCTTAATCTATTACCGCCAGATTCTCCCAAGACTGGATATGCCGATAGCAGGGAGCAATAACTTGCTGCTGAACAGGGGCCCATTAGGCATGGGGGCTAATACCCAGACGTCTAGTCACTCATCCTATTAAACAGGTTTACTGCAAACTTCTCCCTAGTCTTGACTGGCTGATAACAGGGAGCAATACAGAGTATCAATGCTACTAGGTCTACTCTACAGGCCTCCCTTAGGCACAGGGGCCCAACAACCAGTCCCATTGAAGAAGGTAGCACTAAGTTCCTCTCCGGCCTGGAATGGCTGATAACAGGGAGCAATACAGAGTATCAATGCTACTAGTTCTATTCTACAGGCCCCCCTTAGGCACAGGGGCCCAACAACCAGTCCCATTGAAGAACGTAGCACTAAGTTCCTCTCCGGCCTGGAATGGCTGATAACAGGGAGCAATACAGAGTATCAATGCTACTAGTTCTATTCTACAGGCCCCCCTTAGGCACAGGGGCCCAACAACCAGTCCCATTGAAGAACGTAGCACTAAGTTCCTCTCCGGCCTGGAATGGCTGATAACAGGGAGCAATACATTACTTGGAAGCTTTAAAGTTATACTTCTAGTTCTACTGATCCGGGGCCCTTTGGGCAAGGGGCCCGATGAACAAAATTGGTTCCCTTCTTAATAATTCACTTGGCTCAAAAACATTGGCGGGTCAGACCACAGAAGGTGAGGGCGTGGCTAGAGGGTCATGAGCCATGACCTAGACAACATCACAAATTACAAGAGCGGGGGGCCACGTAATGTTTTTGTTCTGGGCCCCCCTCTGTCTATATCTGACATTGTTCTAAATCATGATTGGGCTAAAATTGTGCAAGTTGACAACCGAAATTGCAGCATTTAAAGAGAGTAAGAAAATTTCGAAAGTTTTTCCAAAAATTTCAAAAATTTAACAAAATCAAACATTATGACCTACCAAATGGGTCGTAGCTTTGATTCTCTTGACCCAAATGGGACCCATGTCCTCCATAATGTGATTGGTTGCCGGATGTAACACCCAGGTTATATTATTTTGTTTCAAAAATTATGAAATCCTCAATTTTGACAAAATATCCAATAAAAATCCAAACAATGAACCCCCCCGAGACCGTCAATAAGAGCGTCGTAGACCGCCGTAACCCGAGAGGTAAAATGATCCCCGATATGACAGTTTCCTCCTCAGCTCCAGACGATCTCCGCGCCGTGTTCTCGCCGTCACGTGGTTCGTATCCATTTCACTAATGTAATATTTTCTTGGTAGATTTGCATGTTTTGGATCATTACTCACTCTTTATATCCCTGAACGCCGTATCTTTGCTTCATTTGCATTTTCGTTTTCAACAACAAGAAAGTATGATGTACCGTCAGAGAGACCGGCTCGCTCTTAAAGGGATGCTCCATCTCTGGAGCTTTTAACCCCAGAGCGGTCTCCAGTCCTGGTTCTTCCTTTACTACATTGTATTTTTTCTTAAAATCTGAATGTAATTTCTATATTATGTTCAAAATAAATTTTGGAAGGGATAAGGGCGGCTGTGAAGCGGGCGTGGCTATGATTTAGTTGTCACAGCACAGCCACGCCTCCTTTGGAACATCTTCAAATATTGATACTTTCATGATACAATGTTGTGTTGATAGTAGTGGCGGTCTTATAAAGTCGCCTGTGGTTGGGCCAAGGCTCGATGGGCAGCACTTTCTCTCTTTCTCAAGGTCTGCCACCATAAGTCTCACCACATTAGGGGCCCCAGTGAGATATCTGTAATAAGGCCCCCAACTACCATGTGCCACTTATCATACTGGAGTCTTCTTGTTGTCAGAGGAGCCTTTAGACTACCAAAGCCTGGACGTGCTTGCTGGATTGTCACCTCCTATAGTTACACCCCTGCTTAAACCACCAGATAGGTGGCATCACTATACCTTTATCTGGAATTGGAGAACCATATATGGTCCAGTAGACTTGGCAACATTGGATAAAGTTGGGACCAAAATGTAGTCCAATGGTGATGCAGCTGTAGGAGGGGTCAAAGAATCGGTCGAAACTAGGTACTTTACCCTGATGGGACGTACGGGGTGCTACATAGAGATAGCTTGGCGTTATGGATGTCACATAGATGGACTAACTCATCGTAGAATGTTAAGTAGTCACCTGCTAAAGTAAGTTACTCGTTGGTGGTCACGTTTGGCCACCCTATAGATGATCATGTGGTAACTTACTTAGTGGCCTCCATCAAGCACCAAAGTCTGGCTGTGTCTTCTGGGTGTGGACATGGAGAACAGTATGGGATCCTGTTTTTTGGGCAAAAGTTTAAAAATTGGACAAAAATGTAGTCCATAGGAGGCTGATACAAAGGACTACATACTACATATGGAAGTTATGGGTGTCATTAGTAGTCGCCTGGTTCAGTGGGTGCTGGACCTAGACCTAATATTTATGGAACTCCATTAAGTTCTCCATTGGTGGTCACATCTGGCCACCCGACTTATGATCATGTGCCGCTTGTAATACTGGTGGCTTCCTTCATGGCAGCGGAGCCATTGAAGTCCTTCAAGTATCAAAGTCTGGGAGTGTCTGCTACCATGTCACCTCCTATAGTTACAACCCTTCTTGAACCACCAGAGAGGTGACATCATTGAACATTTATGAGAACATGAGGAACCACATATGGTTTGGTATTATTGGATGCACTGCAAAGTTTGGGCATAATATTGTCCAGTGGTGATGTAGACAAGGCACCAATACAAGGCACCAAAGAACTAGTTGGAACTGGGTTCTTTTAGCCTATTTGGCTATATGGGATGCTATATAAGAGATCAGTGGCACTACAGGATATGGTTGTCATTACATGTGGAAAGTGAAGCAGTAGTCTAGCCTAGTAGGTGATGGATCCAGGCGGAGTATTTACAGCAATCCCATAAGATACCATTGGTGGTTACGTCCGGTCTCCCTATGACCCATGATCCAGTCAGAAGTCATATTGGGTGTTATGTAAGATCATGGGGGTTATGGGTCCATCACATAAGACGTAGACACCTGATACAGTAGATGGTAGTCCAGCTTGAGTAGTTGCATCGGTACCTTCCATTGGTGGTCTCTCTGGGCCACCCCATGTGCCATCCATACCATTGTGTTGGAGATGCAGATACCTGATACAGTAGGTGGTGGCCTAGGTTGAGTAGTTGCACCGATAGCTTCTATTGGTGGTCTCTTCTGGCCACTCCATGTGCCATCCATACAGTTGTGTTGGAGACGTAGACACCTGATACAGTAATTGGTGCACCAGGTTGAGTAATTGCACCAGTACCTTCTATAGGTGATGTCTTCTGGCCACCCCATGTGCCATCCCTACCGTTGCATTGAAGACATAGACACCTGTTACAGTAGGTGGTGGCATAGGTTGAGTAGTTGTACCGGTACCTTCTATTGGTGGTCTCTCCAGCCCAACCCATGTGCCATCCCTACCGTTGTGTTGGAGACGTAGACACCTGATACAATAGATGGTGACGCAGGTTGAGTAGTTGCACCGATAACTTCTACTGTTGGTCTCTCCGGCCCAACCCATGTGCCATCCCTACCGTTGTGTTGGAGACGTAGACACCTGATACAGTAGATGGTGGCCTAGGTTGAGTAGTTGCACCGGTACCTTCTATTGGAGGTCTCTCCAGCCCAACCCATGTGCCATCCCTACCATTGTGTTGGAGACGTAGACACCTGATACAGTAGGTGGTGGCCTAGGTTGAGTAGTTGCACCGGTGGTACCTTCTATTGGAGGTCTCTCCGGCTCAACCCATGTGCCATTCCTACCATTGCGTTGAAGACATAGAGACCTGATACAGTAGGTGGTGGCCTAGGTTGAGTAGTTGCACCAGTACCTTCTATTGGTGGTCTCTCCTGGCCACCCCATGTGCCATCCCTACCGTTGCGTTGAAGACGTAGACACCTGATACAGTCGGTGGTGGCGTAGGTTGAGTAGTTTCACCGGTGCCTTCTATAGGTGATCTCTTCTGGCCACCCCGTGTGCCATCCCTACCGTTGCATTGAAGACGTAGACACCTGATACAGTAGGTGGTGGCCTAGGTTGAGTAGTTGCACCGATAGCTTCTATTGGTGGTCTCTTCTGGCCACTCCATGTGCCATCCATACAGTTGTGTTGGAGACGTAGACACCTGATACAGTAATTGGTGCACCAGGTTGAGTAATTGCACCAGTAACTTCTATAGGTGATGTCTTCTGGCCACCCCATGTGCCATCTCTACCGTTGCATTGAAGACATAGACACCTGTTACAGTAGGTGGTGGCATAGGTTGAGTAGTTGTACCGGTACCTTCTATTGGTGGTCTCTCCAGCCCAACCCATGTGCCATCCCTACCGTTGTGTTGGAGAAGTAGACACCTGATACAATAGATGGTGACGCAGGTTGAGTAGTTGCACCGATAACTTCTACTGGTGGTCTCTCCGGCCCACCCCATGTGCCATCCCTACCGTTGTGTTGGAGACGTAGACACCTGATACAGTAGATGGTGGCCTAGGTTGAGTAGTTGCACCGGTACCTTCTATTGGTGGTCTCTCCTGGCCACCCCATGTGCCATCCCTACCGTTGCGTTGAAGACGTAGACACCTGATACAGTCGGTGGTGGCGTAGGTTGAGTAGTTTCACCGGTGCCTTCTATAGGTGATCTCTTCTGGCCACCCCGTGTGCCATCCCTACCGTTGCATTGAAGACGTAGACACCTGATACAGTAGATAGTGACGCAGGTTGAGTAGTTGCACCGGTACCTTCTATTGGTGGTCTCTCCGGCCCAACCCATGTGCCATCCTTACTGTTGTGTTGGAGACATACGGTTTGCTGCCTATAAAGACCATTGAACACTAAACATGCAGATAAACAGCTGAAGATATTTTCATTTTCTGTTCTACCTGAGGATCGCGCTGACACTCGCACCCCAGGGAGAGGCGCAATATCCAGCCATCTGTAACTGTCTCCTCTTTTCCTCCTTATTTCCTTCTCAGGAGTTTTGAGACAAAAATCACAGCAGGTGGGGCGTAAAGTTTTAAATGTTTCTTCTCCCGGTGGTCTGACAAGCTGCATATGGCGGCGAGCAGCGAGTCGCCATATTACGGTATACATTATAATTACTGCCTGTCTCAGGAATTACAGACATCTCCAGATCAGGCCGATCCCACTGATTTATAGACATCAGACAGATCTCACCGATATATAGACATCAGACAGATCATACTGAATCCACCGATTTATAGAAATTAGACAGATCCCACCGATTTATAGACATCACTAGATCAGACAGATCCCACCGATTTATAGACATCACTAGATCAGACAGATCCCACCGATTTATAGACATCACTAGATCAGACAGATCCCACCGATTTATAGACATCAGACAGATCTCACCGATATATAGACATCAGACAGATCAGACCGATCCCACTGATTTATAGACATCAGACAGATCTCACCGATATATAGACATCAGACAGATCAGACCGATCCCACTGATTTATAGACATCAGACAGATCCCACTGATATATAGACATTAGACAGATCCCACTGATTTATAGACATTAGACAGATCTCACTGATTTATAGACATCACTAGATCAGACAGAACCCACCGATTTATAGACATCACTAGATCAGACCGATCCCACTGATTTATAGACATCCAACAGATCAGACCGATCCCACTGATTTATAGATAATAGACAGATCAGACAGATCTCAATGATTTATAGACATTAGACAGATGAGACAGATCCCACCAATGTCTAGAAATCAGACCGATCCTACTGATATATAGACATCAGACAGATCAAACTGATTCCACCGATTTATAGACATCACAGAGATCAGACAGATCCCACCAACATATCATACAGATCCCACCAATTTATAGACATTAGACAGATGAGACAGATCCCACTAATTTATAGAAATCAGACCGATCCTACTGATATATAGACATCACTAGATCAGACCAATCCCACTGATTTATAGAGATCAGACAGATCCCACCGATTTATAGACATTAGACAGATCCCACTGATTTATAGACATCACTAGATCAGACCGATCCCACTGATTTATAGAGATCAGACCGATCCCACTGATTTATAGACATTAGACAGATCCCACTGATTTATAGATAACAGACAGATCAGACAGATCTCACTGATTTATACACATCACCAGATCAGACAGATCCTGACTGATCCCACTGATTTATACACATCACCAGATCAGACCAATCCCACCAATTTATAGACATTAGACAGATGAGACAGATCCCACTAATGTATAGAAATCAGACAGATCCCACCACCGATTTATAGACATCACCAGATCAGACCGATCCCACTGATTTATACACATCACCAGATCAGATATATCCCGACTGATCCCACTGATTTATAGACATCACCAGATCAGACAGATCCCTCTGATTTATAGACATCATCAGATCCCACCAATGTATAGACATGAGGCAGATTTCCATTTACCTCCACTGGAGAACCGTGACCTTGCATGTGGGTGATCCTGCCGATCATTGATCGATCACCACCTCATATCTATCTTCAGTGGAACTTTCCATCTTTTGGACTGTACCAATCCTAGGTGAACACGGGGGTGGGTGATTAGAATGTCACATCTAGTATCAGATATCTGATGAAACAATGTAACTTATAGATTGTGGCTCCACCCACATGCTCACTTTATGGCTGCTGGAAAGCAAACCTCCAGCTATTACTATAAATGATGGCTGTGCTGTATACAGGAGTATTATTTCTAATACTGAGGGGGCCTCACGGGCATCTGATAGGCTTTTAGTCCTGCTGTAAAGCGAGACTTGCCGTAAAGAATATGAAAACAGGCCCCCAAAAAGACAACAATTGAAAATTTAGAGTAAAAAATGTATTTATAGACAGTAAACATCTACCAAAAATGCTACAATATAAAGCCCGGCGTAGTGACTGCGCGCGTGATTTTTGTGCGGTGGCGCCCCTTTAAATATAGCTAGAGGCGCTGCCTGTCCTTGAGCGCGAGAAACCTGACGCAGGATGTGATCGTGCTCATTAACGCAGGAAAATCACGGCACGTTCTGCAGATGCAGGTTATCTATCCTGGCATCCCAGGTGAGGAGATGTGATATAAATATACAGATGTAGCAGTGCTGAGTTTGTCATTTAGCACGATTCATCCGCATTTCGCAGCCCAGGATTGTAGATAAGACCTCCCTCATTACCTGCACTCACATAGTTGTCACATTGCGGTGACAATTGTATTGTGATATCATTGCAAGGATAAATGCAGCCGTGTCCAGATGTAGCAGAGCTGAATATGTTTCTTTTCCTGTTTTAAGGGCGGCATTCATAGTGTCACATAGACTGAAGCGTCAATGGCAAAGCTGCAGACACTATAGAGCAATACGAGGGTATTAACTTCAGTCCTGGCCAATGACAAACTCAGCTCTGCTACATCTGACATACATAATGCTGAGTGCAGCTGTATTATAGGAGGCGTGTAGCTGATTCTGAGCAGGATTATCCTTTCCATGCCAGATCTGATTCACCTTCTGCGTCTTCACACCCGACCAAAAGCCAAAACAAACCCAAAAAGTGAAATATCCACAAACTGGGAATCTTTAATTCAGTGAGATAACAAGTCCATGGAAGTTCTGTCATTACCGATTATTAAGGAGAGTCGCAGTGACATAAAAGAAGCAGATCTAGTGAGCGGTGACCCCGGGGAGGGGGGGAGGGGCCCTCAGGAATAACCCGGGGGCCACATCAATATCAATATGTTATCAGGGTGTTATGGGAGATAGGTGATAGATAGATAGATAGATAGATAGATAGATAGATAGATAGATAGATAGGAGATAGATAGGTAGATAGATAGAGGAGATAGATAGATAGATAGATAGATAGATAGATAGATAGATAGATAGATATCTTCTATCTATCTATCTCCTATCTATCTATCTATCTATCTATCTATCTATCTATCTATCTATCTCCTATCTATCTATCTATCTATCTATCTTCTATCTATCTATCTATCTATCTATCTATCTCCTATCTATCTATCTCCTATCTATCTCTCTATCTATCTATCTATCTATCTATCTATCTATCTATCTATCTCTCTCTCTCTCTCTCTCTCTCTCTCTCTATCTATCTATCTATCTCTCTATCTATCTCCTATCTATCTCCTATCTATCTATCTATCTCCTATCTATCTATCTATCTATCTATCTATCTCCTATCTATCGATCTATCTATCTATCTCCTATCTATCTATCTATCTATCTATCTATCTCTCTATCTATCTATCTCCTATCTATCTCCTATCTATCTATCTATCTATCTATCTATCTATCTATCTATCTCCTATCTATCTATCTATCTATCTATCTATCTATCTATCTCCTATCTATCTATCTATCTATCTATCTATCTATCTCCTATCTATCTATCTATCTATCTATCTCCTATCTATCTATCTATCTATCTCCTATCTATCTATCTATCTATCTATCTCCTATCTATCTATCTATCTATCTATCTATCTATCTCCTATCTATCTATCTATCTATCTATCTATCTCCTATCTATCTATCTCCTATCTATCTCTCTATCTATCTATCTCCTATCTATCTATCTATCTATCTATCTATCTATCTATCTATCTATCTATCTCTCTATCTATCTCCTATCTATCTCCTATCTATCTATCTCTCTATCTATCTCCTATCTATCTCCTATCTATCTATCTATCTATCTATCTATCTATCTATCTATCTCCTATCTATCTATCTATCTATCTATCTATCTATCTATCTTCTATCTATCTATCTATCTATCTATCTATCTATCTCTCTATCTATCTATCTATCTCTCTATCTATCTATCTCCTATCTATCTATCTATCTATCTATCTATCTATCTTCTATCTATCTATCTTCTATCTATCTATCTCTCTCTCTCTCTATCTATCTATCTATCTATCTATCTATCTATCTCCTATCTATCTATCTATCTATCTCCTATCTATCTATCTATCTATATATCTATCTATCTATCTATCTATCTATCTATCTATCTATCTATCTATCTCTCTCTCTCTCTCTCTCTCTCTCTCTCTCTATCTATCTATCTATCTATCTATCTATCTATCTATCTATCCCTCTATCTCCCCAGGCACTGCAGTCTCTGTATACACTCGGTGCGTCTTCCGGTTCCCAGTAATCTTCTCCTTTCTCACATTACAGTCAGATATTTCCTCCATTGCTGTATTTCTTGTGGAGGTGACGCTATAATGATGATGTTCTGCCCTGTGTGTACGGTGTCCTGGCTCGTGTATTCCCCGGCGCTTGTGTCCTGTCAGCACAAACCTATATACACATGTTCCTAATCCCACAGCGAGCCGCACATCAGCCGAGCCAATACTGTAAGAGCCAGCAAGACAAAGGCTAAATACAATTCTTACTACTACCAGTGGGTGGCGGTATTATTACTGCAGTAGATTGGACATAACCTGCCATGAATAGTCCTGAAAGTTGCCGGATTATCAGATACTCTAGAACAGGGGTAGGGAACGTACGGCTCTCCAGCTGTTGCAAAACTACAACTCCCAGTATGCATACTGGCTCTGCTGTTCTGGGAACTCCCATGGAAGTGAATGGAGCATGCTGGGAGTTGTAGTTTCACAGCAGCTGGAGAGCCAAAGGTTCCCTACCCCTGCTCTAGAACTTTCTACCATCATACAGCAGTGTCACAGTCACCTTTCCACATCCTGTCCAAATCCAATGCTATTTTTTTAATTCGTGACTCTCCCTCTAAACCCCACCTACAGTTAAAACTGACAAACAATGGTTAAGTGTTGCAAATGAGGTTTATAATAAAATTTCTAATGTAATATTTTTATTTTCCACCTATATAGTTACAGGACATTCATATTCCACTGCAGGAGCCACTAGGGGGAGCTCAGGACACTGTGTATGCAGTAAGCTCATGAGCTCCCCCTAGTGGCTGCAAAGATACATTGAGGTCCGTAGAAGAAGTATTGAGCTCTGACTGCTATATAATTATATCGAATACATCCAAACAAAACTTTGGATCTCTCCTGATGAAAATAAATAATATATGAAAAAAATAAGCAAATATTTAAATCAATAAATAAGATATCTAAGATATCTAGAAATAGCAAAAAATAAAAATAAATTATTACAATTGTTTTTTTAAATCAAACTTTAAAATAAATAAAATATATAAAAATGATCAAAAATAAAAATAAATAAAATATATAAAAATATAAAACATAGAAATATCTAAAAATCTAAAAAATAAATATCTAAAAATATCAAAGATTAAAATCAATAAGATATCTAACATATATTAAAATCTAAAAAATAAAAATAAATAACATTTCTAAAAATATAAAACAGAAAAAATATCTAAAAATAGAAAAAATAAGTATCTAAAAATATCAAAGATTAAAATCAATAAGATATCTAAAATATTTAAAAATCTAAAAATAAATAAAATATCTAAAAATATTGAATATTAACATTAATAAATAAGATATCTAAATTTAGATATAAAAATATTAAAAAAAATATAAAATCAAGTTTAAAAATATCAAAGATTAAAATCAGTAAATATAATGTATTAAAAATAAATATAAAAAAATAAAATAAATAAAAATGTCAAGCGTTCAACTCAATAAAAAAAAATCTAAAATATTAATATATAAAAAGAAATAAGAAAAAAAATATTAAAAATAAAATAATAAAAAATCAATAAATAAAATATTAAAATATATAATTAAAAAACAATCTATATTTAAAAATCAAAAAGGTATAAAAATGTAAAAAATTGTATTTTGAGTAGAACAGCTTACAACACTGAGGTTCAGATTTGGTACGCCACTCCCCTTGTTGTATGCGTTTGATATGGACCAGTCTATGACCTCCGATATGTTCGGCGCTGACAAGGATCCCGGACGATGTGAACGTCTTTGCATCTTCACCTTGTTGGCCACAAGCTCCACTAGATGTAATGAGGGATTGACCTCCAGGGCTGATGGTTTAATTCTGGATTAATAATGTATTTGTCTTTTAATGACTTTCCTGCCGGCTTCGGGTTCATTTATTTTTTATTGCGCTGTGATTATTAGGATATTAGGAAACTTGTTGCAAATTGTAAAATTAATAGTTTAGTCCTTGGCAAAATAGGATTATTTGATGGAGACTAAAGGGAGGATCGGCAGATCTGGAGGCTTCATCTTTTCTGCCCACTCATTCATTATCAGAGCTTTAAAGGAATGGAATAAAACTGCATCAAAATGCAAAGTGTGATTGAGACTTAGAGAATGGCTGATGAGAAGGATGAAACTAGAATCCATCTCACGTTCCGTAGACTCAGACGTGGTCGCAGTTACCGCACCCCTTACTGAACGTAATTTTACCTCTTTACATGAATCTTCTGGATCCCAATTCTGTAACAGGGTCCTGACCTACCATATGCAATCCTGGTGTGTGGTGGAGGGGTCTTTGAAGACCCAAGTGAGACTTCAAGCCACTGACCCCAGATGAGACGGCAACTTCTATATCCTCTATAGATTTACTTCTTACACCTCCATCTTTGGTTCCTTATTAACCCCAAGATTCATCTATTCCTTACCTTCTCCTTAAAATCCAAGGCTCAGCTTCTGCTTCTTGGGTTCCTCAAAAACACTGAAGGCTCGCTTTTCTTGGATTCTTTAAATACTCTAAATTGATATAAACTTTCACTTTTTGGATTCTTCTTGGTTTTCTTGCTGAAATATTCTAAGAGAGTTTCTAATTAGATTCAAGGCTCATCCTTTGTTTCTTAGGTTCTTGCCCAAACTTAGTTCCAAACCAAACCTTGGGTTCCCATCTATATTTTGGGTTCCTTGTTTCTCCCCATATTTCTTGTTCTAGTTTCTTGGGTTTCTAAAATACCCTTAACACCGTACAATTATTATTCTTTAATAAACTTAAGTACTACTCACTTCCTTGGTTCCATATCCTTAATAAACTTAACATTTGATCTTTTTGTAATGTTCCGTACCAAATGTAATACTATTCTTAGATTTCTAGTTGATCTCAAGAAGATCATCCTCAGGATCTCAAGGAAACCCCTTTGCATCTTTGATATACCTGTACTCCATTGGAGTTACTTATCTTCACCCTTAGTTTCTTAAGGTTCTTAAGAAAATTTATAATCTACATCTTCAGTTCTTTATTAATGTCCTCTTCACTTTTTCCCCAACTTCTTGAGATCATTACAAAACTCAAGACTTAACCCTACATCTACAACTCCTCCACCCACTTCTTAGGTTCTTTACAAAACTTAAAGCTTGACCTTACATCTCCAGCTGTTCCACTATTTCTTAATTTCTTCAAAAGACTCAAGGCATAACCAAACATCTTCTGTTATCATCATATTTCTTATGTTCTTTACAAATCTCAGGCGTAACCCTACATCTTCAGTTCTTTTCCTATTGCTTGTATTATTCATGAAAGTTTAACCCTACATCTTAAGATCTTCTTTGTTTTTTTCACAAAACTCCATGCTTTAACCTATCTCTTCCATTATCTCCCTCCTTCTTGAGTTACACATAAATTAAGGTCTTACCCTACATCTTCAATACTTCTTGAGCTCTTCACAAAACTCAAAGCTTAACCCTATATTTTCATTTATTTCCCTTCTTCTTATGTTCTTCACCAAGCTCAAGGTGTAACCTTACATCTACAACTCTTTACATTTCTTAGTTTTTCACAAAGCATAAAGCTTCACCTCACATCTTCAGCTCTTCTTCTCCTTCAGTTCTTCACAAAAGTCAAAGCTAAACCCAACACCTTCAGTTGTCTCCATATTTCTTGGGTTCCTCAAAAATCTCAAACTTATCCCTACAGCTTCACATTTTTCTCTATTACTTGAGTTCTTCATGAAATTGAACATAATCCAACATCTTGAGATCTTCCACTACTTTCTGGATTCTTTACATAACTCAAAGCTTTACCCTACATCTTCAGGCCTTCACAAACTCAAAGCTTTACCCCAGATCTTTTGTTTTATCCCAAATCATTAAAACTCAAAGCTTAATCCTAGATTTACAATTCTATCCTTCTGTTTTGGGTTCTTCGCGAAACTCAAGGTTTCACCTTGCAAATTCAGATCTTCCCCCACCTCTTGGATGTCTTGTTTCTGCATATTTTAAAGACTTTTTTTTAAAAGATGTTTTTGACCTCCCCGACCTTTGTTTTCCTCATTATGCCCTAAACAAAGAGACCCCTCCCGATTTTAATGATATATCTTGATTGCATTCTCCCCAGCATATTCTTTAGCACTTATTACCTCCTGTATCTGCTATCAGAACCTTAATTGCTACGGTCCCAGTGGAAGGTCTCTCGTGGTTTGGGGTGAAATTGTTAATTGCTTCAACTAAAGATATTGGTGCAAATGTTGTCTTGTTCATAAAATAAATGAATAAATTATCTCCGTAACAAAAAAAAAAAACAACAATTCAAGACAACTGGATTATGTGAATGTAATGGAATTAAGTCACGCTCTTATACCCAGCAAGTTCCAGAGTTCTTCAAAAAATGTCTTGTCTCCTGCGTGCATAATTACTGTAGAAATGATGTCATTGTTATTATTTATTTAGGGCATATTACATTCTACACGGATGCACAATGGGATCATGAATAAAACATCAGCACGATGAAGTGCGGCCGCTACTAGGAGTCTCCAGTATACAGCCCCAGGGTTTGAATCTGCTCCAAAATGGTCGCAAACAGGCTGAGATTTTTGGCCGGCTCCTGTCTAACCATTAGTGATGTCATCTCCTGATTAGTAATTATGGCTGATAAGGAAGAGACAGTTACAGTGTGAACTTAAAGTGGCCATTTTGTACTTAAAGGCGATGTCCACCTTAAAGAAAGACCTTCATATACAGCACAAGTAGATACAGTGGATGTCCCAGAAGGGTCCACAACATCCAGGTGTTCAATTTCTGATATCCCTTTAGATCCCCTGCCATCTTTCATGTTTTTTTGATACTTTGGAAGCCATTATGTAAGGAAATATAATGTGCCGAGGAAAGGAAGCAAATGTGTGTTTGTATTGTCTGGATGATATATCTGCAAAGAACCAATAGCAGGCAATTATGCAAAGAAGGTCTAATTAGCTCATTAATATGTATGTATGCAAGACGTCTCGCCTCTATAGGTAATTTATAGGTAAATTATCTGTGTTAAGTATTTGGCATGTGCCATGTGTGATTTTAATTGAGGCTGAGTGACATCCTGTATTATACTCCAGAGCTGCGCTCACTATTCTGCTGGTGCAGTCACTGTGTACATACATTACATTACTTATCCTGTATTATACTCCAGAGCTGCGCTCACTATTCTGCTGGTGCAGTCACTGTGTACATACATTACATTACTTATCCTGTATTATACTCCAGAGCTGCGCTCACTATTCTGCTGGTGCAGTCACTGTGTACATACATTACATTACTTATCCTGTATTATACTCCAGAGCTGCGCTCACTATTCTGCTGGTGCAGTCACTGTGTACATACATTACATTACTTATCCTGTATTATACTCCAGAACTGCGCTCACTATTCTGCTGGTGCAGTCACTGTGTACATACATTACATTACTTATCTTGTATTATACTCCAGAGCTGCGCTCACTATTCTGCTGGTACAGTCACTGTGTACATACATTACATTACTTATCCTGTATTATACTCTAGAGCTGCGCTCACTATTCTGCTGGTACAGTCACTGTGTACATACATTACATTACTTATCCTGTATTATACTCCAGAGCTGCGCTCACTATTCTGCTGGTACAGTCACTGTGTACATACATTACATTACTTATCCTGTATTATACTCCAGAGCTGCGCTCACTATTCTGCTGGTGCAGTCACTGTGTACATACATTACATTACTTATCCTGTATTATACTCCAGAGCTGCGCTCACTATTCTGCTGGTGCAGTCACTGTGTACATACATTACATTACTTATCCTGTATTATACTCCAGAGCTGCGCTCACTATTCTGCTGGTGCAGTCACTGTGTACATACATTACATTACTTATCCTGTATTATACTCCAGAGCTGCGCTCACTATTCTGCTGGTGCAGTCACTGTGTACATACATTACATTACTTATCCTGTATTATACTCCAGAGCTGCGCTCACTATTCTGCTGGTGCAGTCACTGTGTACATACATTACATTACTTATCCTGTATTATACTCCAGAGCTGCGCTCACTATTCTGCTGGTGCAGTCACTGTGTACATACATTACATTACTTATCCTGTATTATACTCCAGAACTGCGCTCACTATTCTGCTGGTGCAGTCACTGTGTACATACATTACATTACTTATCTTGTATTATACTCCAGAGCTGCGCTCACTATTCTGCTGGTACAGTCACTGTGTACATACATTACATTACTTATCCTGTATTATACTCTAGAGCTGCGCTCACTATTCTGCTGGTACAGTCACTGTGTACATACATTACATTACTTATCCTGTATTATACTCCAGAGCTGCGCTCACTATTCTGCTGGTACAGTCACTGTGTACATACATTACATTACTTATCCTGTATTATACTCCAGAGCTGCGCTCACTATTCTGCTGGTGCAGTCACTGTGTACATACATTACATTACTTATCCTGTATTATACTCCAGAGCTGCGCTCACTATTCTGCTGGTGCAGTCACTGTGTACATACATTACATTACTTATCCTGTATTATACTCCAGAGCTGCGCTCACTATTCTGCTGGTGCAGTCACTGTGTACATACATTACATTACTTATCCTGTATTATACTCCAGAGCTGCGCTCACTATTCTGCTGGTGCAGTCACTGTGTACATACATTACATTACTTATCCTGTATTATACTCCAGAGCTGCGCTCACTATTCTGCTGGTGCAGTCACTGTGTACATACATTACATTACTTATCCTGTATTATACTCCAGAGCTGCGCTCACTATTCTGCTGGTGCAGTCACTGTGTACATACATTACATTACTTATCCTGTATTATACTCCAGAGCTGCGCTCACTATTCTGCTGGTGCAGTCACTGTGTACATACATTACATTACTTATCCTGTATTATACTCCAGAGCTGCGCTCACTATTCTGCTGGTGCAGTCACTGTGTACATACATTACATTACTTATCATGTATTATACTCCAGAGCTGCGCTCACTATTCTGCTGGTGCAGTCACTGTGTACATACATTACATTACTTGTCCTGTATTATACTCCAGAGCTGCGCTCACTATTCTGCTGGTGCAGTCACTGTGTACATACATTACATTACTTATTCTGTATTATACTCCAGAGCTGCGCTCACTATTCTGCTGGTGCAGTCACTGTGTACATACATTACATTACTTATCCTGTATTATACTCCAGAGCTGCGCTCACTATTCTGCTGGTGCAGTCACTGTGTACATACATTACATTACTTATCCTGTATTATACTCCAGAGCTGCGCTCACTATTCTGCTGGTGCAGTCACTGTGTACATACATTACATTACTTATCCTGTATTATACTCCAGAGCTGCGCTCACTATTCTGCTGGTGCAGTCACTGTGTACATACATTACATTACTTATCCTGTATTATACTCCAGAGCTGCGCTCACTATTCTGCTGGTGCAGTCACTGTGTACATACATTACATTACTTATCCTGTATTATACTCCAGAGCTGCGCTCACTATTCTGCTGGTGCAGTCACTGTGTACATACATTACATTACTTATCATGTATTATACTCCAGAGCTGCGCTCACTATTCTGCTGGTGCAGTCACTGTGTACATACATTACATTACTTATCCTGTATTATACTCCAGAGCTGCGCTCACTATTCTGCTGGTGCAGTCACTGTGTACATACATTACATTACTTATCCTGTATTATACTCCAGAGCTGCGCTCACTATTCTGCTGGTGCAGTCACTGTGTACATACATTACATTACTTATCCTGTATTATACTCCAGAGCTGCGCTCACTATTCTGCTGGTACAGTCACTGTGTACATACATTACATTACTTATCCTGTATTATACTCCAGAGCTGCGCTCACTATTCTGCTGGTGCAGTCACTGTGTACATACATTACATTACTTATCATGTATTATACTCCAGAGCTGCGCTCACTATTCTGCTGGTGCAGTCACTGTGTACATACATTACATTACTTATCCTGTATTATACTCCAGAGCTGCGCTCACTATTCTGCTGGTGCAGTCACTGTGTACATACATTACATTACTTATCCTGTATTATACTCCAGAGCTGCGCTCACTATTCTGCTGGTGCAGTCACTTTGTACATACATTACATTACTTATCCTGTATTATACTCCAGAGCTGCGCTCACTATTCTGCTGGTACAGTCACTGTGTACATACATTACATTACTTATCCTGTATTATACTCCAGAGCTGCACTCACTATTCTGCTGGTACAGTCACTGTGTACATACATTACATTACTTATCCTGTATTATACTCCAGAGCTGCGCTCACTATTCTGCTGGTGCAGTCACTGTGTACATACATTACATTACTTATCCTGTATTATACTCCAGAGCTGCGCTCACTATTCTGCTGGTGCAGTCACTGTGTACATACATTACATTACTTATCCTGTATTATACTCCAGAGCTGCACTCACTAAACTCACCAAACATCTGAGTAATCACTATGCAGACACTGAACCAGCAGGTAACACTTAAATATTTGAGCCTTAAAGACTGAAGAATTGTGATTGCAGCTCTGGAGCACAATATTTGTCCCCTTTCATGTCTTTATAGACAAGCCACCCCTAGTATTTGGCCGGGGGCCACGACCTTGAGCTGTGCGCGGTAAGACGTTCTGACTGGTCGCTCTATTCCAGTATATACGGCAGGTGTTTTTGAAGTGACGTTTTCCGCACAGATTGTTTGTGAAAATATCGTATACAGTTTTGTGCCGCAGAGTCGTTAACGAAATCCAAATGTCAGGCTGATTCTGATCTTATTATTATCTTTTATTTATAAAGTGCTGAGCGGGGATTAAAAAGAGGCAAAAAAAATCACTCAGGACGGCATTAACCCGATGGAAATCTGTAACATTTACATATCTCTCACAGATATTGATCCGGGGAAAAATTAAATTTTTTGAAGTTGACCGGAGGAAACCTGGGATATATGGCAGGAGGGCTGAGAGTGTGACAGCCACCCCACCTGAAATCCTCAAGACTTCAAGCAGTCATAAAGCCCTCGAGTCACCTCCTGTGAAGTCATAGTGACATAGTTAATAAGGTTCGGTGAAGACGCGGGTCCATCAAGGTCAACCTATAACTCTGCAGGGTCGACCCGGCGGAAGGCAAAAAAACCCCTCGCTATGAGGGAGACGCCAATTAGACCATATTGGGGGGAAAATTTATCCCGACTCCAAATTCAGTATAAGGGTCCTGGTGCAAGAGTTCAGCTTGGGGCAACACTACCCACAATATCGGGGCCACATATATAACAGTTTCCTATCTTGTAGTCCCAGTATAATGTGGCATAATGTCACCTCACACAACATAATGCTCCACAATGCATATTCATAGTATAATGCTACCCCGTCTCTCTTAGCATAATACTCCACAATGTCCACCTAGTATAATGCTACCTAGTGGCCCTCTAGTATAATGCTCCCCAATGTCCACCTAGTATAATGCTACCCAGTGGCCCTCTAGTATAACGCTCCCCAATGTCCACCTAGTATGATGCTACCCAGTGGTCCTCTAGTATAACGCTCCCCAATGTCCACCTAGTATAGTGCTACCTAGTGGCCCTCTAGTATAATGCTCCCCAATGTCCACCTAGTATAATGCTACTCAGTGGCCCTCCAGTATAATGCTCCCCAATGTCCACCTAGTATAATGCTACCTAGTGGCCCTCTAGTATAATGCTCCCCAATGTCCACCTAGTATAATGCTACTCAGTGGCCCTCTAGTATAATGCACCCCAAGGTCCACCTAGTGGCCCTCTAGTATAATGCTCCCCAATGTCCATCTAGTATAATGCTACCCAGTGGCCCTCTAGTATAATGCTCTCCAATGTCCACCTAGTATAATGCTACCTAGTGGCCCTCTAGTATAATGCTCCCCAATGTCCACCTAGTATAGTGCTACCTAGTGGCCCTCTAGTATAATGCTCCCCAATGTCCACCTAGTATAATGCTACCTAGTGGCCCTCTAGTATAATGCTCCCCAATTTCCACCTAGTATAATGCTACCTAGTGGCCCTCTAGTATAATGCTCCCCAATGTCCACCTAGTATAATGCTACTCAGTGGCCCTCTAGTATAATGCTGCCCAATGTCCACCTAGTATAATGCTACCTAGTGGCCCTCTAGTATAATGCTCCCCAATGTCCACCTAGTATAATGCTACCTAGTGACCCTCTAGTATAATGCTGCCCAATGTCCACCTAGTATAATGCTACCTAGTGGCCCTCTAGTATAATACTCCCCAATGTCCACCTAGTATAATGCTACCTAGTGACCCTCTAGTATAATGCACCCCAAGGTCCACCTAGTATAATGCTACCTACTGGCCCTCTAGTATAATGCTCCCCAATGTCCATCTAGTATAATGCTACCCAGTGGCCCTCTAGTATAATGCTCTCCAATGTCCACTTAGTATAATGCTACTCAGTGGCCCTCTAGTATAATGCTACCCAGTGGACCCCTATAATAAGTCTACCCATTGGCCTCTACAAGTACATAGAAATGGCCCCCAGTGTGGTCAGACTCCAGACTATAATAAGCAGAGGCCCAGGGGAGGAACAGTAAAATAATAAACAGTGATACTCACCTTCCCTCACCTCTCCCGGGCATCCTCATGGAGTCCTGTGCTCTATCTCCATCTTCGGCTCTTGGGAATGTCATAAGCCCCAGGAGACTGCTGAGGCCCATCATGACACATGTAGCAAAATAGTGTCATGACATGGGCACACCCCACATATCCACTGAGGCCTAGTCACAGGCCTTATTGGTCACCATGGCCCATGACATAATCCAAGAGGGCGGAAGGTGAATGAAGATGACTATGATTGAGCACTAGATGCCACGAGGTAGCTCAGGAGAGGTGAGGAAAGGTGAGTATAAGTGGGGTTTTTTTAATCTTACTACCCCTCTCCTTGGCCTCCTCTCCCCAAGGTCTGTAGGACCACCTCCTCAGAGGGCCCTCAAGCCGTAACAAATAGCCAAGCGCCACCAATCTCCAGGGCTAAATTAGGGAGATGCAATTCTGGTGATGGTCACAGGACTGGAGGGCCTGGGGTCAAACAGCACATCC
Source organism: Leptodactylus fuscus (assembly GCF_031893055.1). NCBI lineage: Eukaryota > Metazoa > Chordata > Amphibia > Anura > Leptodactylidae > Leptodactylus > Leptodactylus fuscus. The sequence goes on along the minus strand of NC_134270.1, from coordinate 175,424,434 downwards.
TATTACAAAATTGGTGGTTGAGGCGAAGGTCTTCATTGTTGAGCCCCATACTAGAGCTAGAGTCTATTATTATTTACAGTACCTGCCAACTGTCTCATTTTTTCACCGTATTGTCCCATTAAAAGGGTTACAGATTTTACAAATTTGCCCCAAGGTGGGCATTATCGGAGATTTTAGGGAGCATTTTTGAACTAAACAAGGGCAAGGGTTAAGAGTCTGGGATTGAAATGTTGCTGTCTGTCCTTAGGATGACATGATCGGTCCAGTCTGTAAATGCTGAGCTCATTTGTAGCCTAAAAGTTCCAGTATTTGCCCCGTATAAGCCATTAGATGTTTTTTCCGTTCCGCTCCTCGCTCTACTTCTGCACCCTCAGATAGATATTCCCTCCTGTATCGTTTCTCAATGTCTTCTGGCCGCGTTACCTGGCAAAACCTTCATCTAAAAATCCAATTTGATTTAATGTCAATATTTCCCCATGACAGAAACTCTCGGAGTTTGCCAACATTTTGCAACTGAGATACGTTCGCAGAATTCACACTGAGCTCTATTTTTTGAGGATTTCGAAGCCAACACTGGCGAATAGTAAACATGCCGAGCCGAGAAGTATCTTCAGACACGCAAAGGGAAATAGACTGAAACAGAAATTTGGAAATGTTTCAAGTTCCAGACCAAATATCGGGACAAGTCATCCAATAACTTGCGCTCAAAAATTTAGAGTGAAAGTTTCGAGCAAAAATTTTACAAAATTCTTCATAGTTCATGGATCGTCCTACACTAAAAATGGGTAAAATATGGTTGGCCAATGCGGGCCATTTGGGGCAATGGTGGCTGCTGGTTTTGCTATGATATGAATTCGATTTCAGTCAAGAAAATCAAAAAGTTCATCAAAAATTACCCAAATGCAATAAGAAATATGGTGGGAATTGGAAATGTTGGTTGAGAATGGTGCAGTCGTCCCATATTGAGGAGAAATTACATAGATTATACGATTTGAGACCATAAGGACAGACGGATGTTGAGTTAGAGATTATTTTTAGGACCCTCATGAAGTAAAAAAATACAAAAAAGTCATTGTTGATACTCCCCCCTTGACCCTCACCCCTTTCCCATTCCTTTAGAGCAGAGTTTTTCCTGCTTATGGCCTTTGGTATTAGGGTAAGGTTGTATGGGCCATGGCAGCAACACATGTGGCTGCCATTTGGTCAAATCGGCATGGGAAACTTGCACAGGGTTCCATCTTTAGTACAAGTTTCCAACATTTAGGGTCCAAAACATTGGGTTAGATCTTTTTCCAATATGGAGGCACAAAAACTGGCAACCAAGCATCAAGCCCTCCTCTTCCAGAATATGGCAGTAATATGTGGCCCTGTTGTAAGTTTTGACCAGTTAATGGTCCATACCATCCAATGCCCTTTCATGGTTAGCCGCAACACATTTTTGTCATTTTGCTGGGACTTTGCACCAATTATACTACAGAAAAAAACTTGACTTCAACTGTGAATGTTCTAATGAGATTCGTTCTCACTTCCTATAATTTTCTAATTAGAATTTTTGAAATTGTTGCCAAATTTATAATCCAACAATCCGACATGTCCATCAAGGTTAACCTATAACCATAAACGGTTGATCCAATGTAGATACAAAATTTACCATATTATTTCCAACTCCAAATTCAGCTCATGGGCCAAAATACACGAGTTCAGCTTTTGCACCCTTACCCCAAGACACCATTGGGGTCCCATATCGTCAATATTTTACAAATCCGCAACACATTTTTGCCGTTTGGCTATGACTTCGCAGCCCTTACAGTAGAGAAAAGGATTGACGGCAACTTTGAATGTTCTAATGAGATTCCTTCTCGCTTCCTATAATGTTTTAATGAGAATTTTTGAAATTTTTGCCAAATTTATAATCCAACAATCCGACAAGTCTATCAAGTTAACCTATAACCATAAAGGGTTGATCCAAGGGAAGCAAAAACACGTATGGGGTTGATACAAATTTCATCATATTACTGGGAAAAAATTCCAATTTCCAACTCCAAATTCAGCTCATGGGCCATGATACCTGAGTTCAGCTTTTGCACCCTTACCCCGAGATACCATTGGGGGCCCCATAACACCAATATTTTACAAATCCACAACACATTGTTGCCATTTTGCTATGACTTCGCAGCCCTTACAGTAGAGAAAAGGATTGACGGATTGAGTGTTCTAATGAGATTCCTTCTCGCTTCCTATAATTTTTTAATGAGAATTTTTGAAATTTTTGCCACATTCATGAATTAACCAGCCAGATTCCAATCTTCTCTTCCTTTTTTTTTTTCCTTTCCCAGTTTTCTTTTTTGAAGATCTATTCTGAAAAGAGGCGAAAAGCGCGTCTGCCTACGATTTATTTATATCCTGAATTTTTACCAGTCACCCCCCCCCCCCCCCCGGCCCTGCTGGGATTTTCATTTTATGATGAAATTTCCCTTTATAGGAAAATGTTCAGACACAAATGGCCGTCTGGCAAGTCAATGTCATAACTCATTCACTGTAGGGGAGATATGGGTTTCATGTCAGGATGGAGAGGCAAGGTGGCTGAATTATGGATCTCAATTATAGATCTGAGGATCGGTTAATTATGATGATTCACGGACTCCCTCACCGCCATTGCGATGTCCCATAACTCAAATCCATCTCCCCGTTTCATCCATGCGGGGATTATATATAATATTCCTCGGCCGTAAAAACTCCAAGACGTTTTCGACGCGAGCGGACCCACTGGACATTTTCTTTCTGCGTCTCTTTGCCCTGCGAGTCGGGAACAAAGAGATCCTAATCGATACCTGTATTAATGAGATTTTGATATCTTAAGACGCCGCTCGATTCCTTTGTATTCTCGACGTTCCTGCATTTACATATAATTGAACTTTGAAATGATTTTGATTAGAAAAAAATTACACTTTGGGTTTTTTAGAACTTTACGTCTTAAGAATATTTAAACATGGCAAAAATTTGGTCTTAAAGGTACGTTGAAAATTTTTTGTCGGTTGCCACTTGGAATCTGTTGACATTAGGGTTGAGCCGATCTTGTAATTTCAGGATCGTTTTTAATATCCAATTTCTATCATTTTTCATTCGAACCCAATCCCAATCCCAATTCCGATCCCAATTTTTTTTAATGATCGAAGATCGGGTTTTAAAAACGATCCTATTCACTATACAGCATGGAGTCCAAAAATTGTTTCAATTTTTGGACTCCACGCTGTGTACTGATTAAAAAAAAATCCCATGGCTACTTATCCCCCCTGGTGTCCACTTACCTGCACAGATCCGCTGCCGCTTCCTGTTCTTCTCAGTCTGGTCCTCTCTCATTGACATGCCTTCAGAGCGCCGTGCGCGCCCCACCTCCCTGGGCTAGTGTTAGAGATGATGGGAGTAGGCGGGGCTTGTTGTGGCTTAGGAGAGTGTGGGCAGAGAGACGTGAGTGCATCCCAGTACCTGCCCACACTCTCCTAAGCCACAAGCCCCGCCTTCTGCGCTCTGAAGGCATGTGAAGGAGAAAGAAGAGCGAGAAGAATGGGGAGCGGCAGCAGATCTGTGCAGGTCAGTTGAGCGGTCGGGATCAGAATTCCATTCCCGATCTTTTTTAGGCGGGATCGGAACCCGATCGTGATTGTCAAATTTACTCGATCGCCGATCGTGATCCGATCTTTTCCGATCCTGATTGCTCAACCATAGTCGACATAGACACTCTGCTAATTTTGTTTTAGGAGTCCAGTGGGCGGTCCATTCAGCCCTCCTGGTATCAGTATGGATAAATAGAGCTGTCGATCACTTATTGGACCGCCCACTGGACTCCTAAGACATAAATGAATAAATGACCAGTTCTACTGAATCTTTTCCTACAAATCCATATATCAATCCGCTCGTCTCTTCCTCCTCTACAACCTGCTGCCATTAGATTAAACAGGATTTTCATGGTGACAAGTTCCCTTTAAGTCAGAATCCACATTAGTCTGTACTGGAGCTTCACACTGGGCTGGTGTAATTGGGTTTATTGCTCGAATGCAGCTTCTCTAGAGCATATCCGCAGCGGTGAAGGTCGACGTTGATTGATTTGCGTCTATTACATTAGAGAAAGCCCTTATAGAATCGGCGGCTTTGCTTGTTTCCATCTTTCGCCGTTTTTCGTTGACCAGTTTTTGTACTTATTCTGCCCTTTGAAGTGTTGGTATAACATATTGTTTTCAAGTAAATACAAGAGCTGAAAAGAAGCCGTAATATTTCCTGGCTCGGCGGCTCGCGCTGTTTTATCTGCCTTTGTGGTGAACACAAAAGCGCAATAATGAGATCATAGAAACAACGAAACTGATCTAATTAGCCGGAGGAGATCTGCATTGTGGGAACTGAGGCCTGAAAGGTAAAGCAATGGACCAGACGGGATCACACCCATAGACAGGGGATCGGAAGCCGACAATGGATATTGTATAGGCTAAGAATATAGTGTCACATTGTATTATAGCGGCATTTGTACAGAATATAATAGCGTTGTATCATATTATTATAGTGCTTGTATACAATATAATAATATAGTAGCAACTTATGATATGTTATTATTATTATTATTATTATAGTACCTGTATACAATATAATATCACATAAAAGTAGAGTATTAATTGATGCCATTATTATATTATTTTTTATTATTATTTCTTATTATTATCATCATCATCATTATTATAGTAGTTGCATACAATATAATAATGTACAGGGCTGTAACCTCCCAAATGGCTAACCATGGTTGCACCTTCCTCCCTTCTGTAGGAAGAGCTGCTCTGAAGCACAAACTGCTGCTGAAACTAGTAAAATACTTGAGAAAGACAATACTTTGTATGGCTTGAATAAAAAATGATCCAGTTATAGACGGAATAATGAAATATAAATATAATAGGGAAGACAAAAACTGTCATTTTAGGGTTATTCGTACACTAATATGGCGTATCCAGGACAGAAAATTTTCCTTAAAGGGAGTGTGTCGGCAGAATGAGTGTATCAATCCAGCCCTGCAGATAGATAGGTTAGGGTCACCTGAATCCAACGGTGTTTTCCCCGTGTGAATCGCTGCCTCCGTTGCCGAGATATTGCTATTTTATCAATATGCAAATGAGCAGTAGGGAGCCGCCATTGCCCAAAGAGCTTATTTGCATATTGATAAAAATGACGATACCTCGGCAATGGAAGCAGCGATTTACACGGGGAAAACAGTGTTTGATTCAGGAGACCCTAGCCTATCTATCTGCGGGCCTGGATTGAGATGCTGGTTCTGACGTCTCACTTCCTTTAAGGGATACTCCTACATTAGATCCCTATGACATATTCCTGATATTCCTCAGACAACCCGCAGAATTTTCCCTAATGGTGCCCAATGTTGTACACTTGTTAAATGACTCTCCGGAGGGGCTGGCGAGGCTTTTCACATTGGATTTGCTGCTTTGTGTCATTTCCATTAGACCTGGCACCCAGATCCACTCAGAGCCCATAAAACGGCGCCGGAGTCGATATCAGGCTATAGATTATTTTCACCTTGCGGCTGGTGGGAGGTGGTCTAGCAATATCTTGACATAAGAGCCCCGGTGACAGATGTTCTCCACACCTCAGCAAGGTGAATTTCATCCGTCAACACCAGATTAGCTTTGGGGTGAGAACGCAGAACGCGGTTCATACGGCGCCGACGGCTTTATTACAAGGTTATTGAGAAATGGAATATACTTATTTACAGCAAAGCATCTGTTATTCTTAAAGGGGTCATCCATCTCTCCTTCAACTGCAGCTTTCCCTTATGTGGCTGAGACGTACAGTACTGTTCATCCTGAGCTGGCTGTTTCATGGCCGCATTGTCACAATAGTAAGGACGACTAAATGGGAAGGGTTGGGCAGCAAATCCAGAGGAGGGCTGGAGCACTTGAACCTGTCTGTAAGCAAATCTGGTAAATCAGGCCCCGCCCTCAGTGCACTTACCAGTTGATTTGCATATCCATAACAAGATGTTTATATCTGCATTGCTTCATTGTATTGTGGCCACAGAGGTTTCTTTCTGCTCCTATTAGTGGCCCCTGCATGGCCCTATTATTGGTTTGGGAGGCATTTGGGACCCTTTAGTGGGGTGATAAGTTAGACGTACGTCCAGAACTTTTTCCCCAAAAGAGGAACGTGAGACTGGAACATGAAAGTTTTAATTATTCCGGACTACCAAAGACTTTACCATTAACCCATCACTATCTCAGCACCATATAGTGGTATTATTTACAAACCAAGTACTACAGGCATTGCATTGACTTAATATTTGGTATTATATGGCAGAATTTCTAGATAATGGGGGTATTAATTATTATTTGGCATTATATGGCGGTATTCCTAGATACTGTAGGTACCAATTACTTTGATATATATATGGCGGTATTCCTAGATATTTAGGTTATCAATCATTATTTGGTATTATATGGCAGTATTCTTAGATATTGAGGGTATCAGTTATTGTTTCATATTATATGTCGGTATTACTAGATATTGCAGGTTCCAATTATTTGGGGGGATTATATGGCGGTATTCCTAGATATTAAGGGTACCAATTATAATTTGATATTTTACAGTATGGCGGTATTCCTAGATATTGTAGGTTCCAATTATTTTTGGGGATTATATGGCGGTATTCCTAGATATTAAGGGTACCAATTATAATTTGGTATTATATGTCGCTATTCCTAGATATTGTAGGTTACAATTATTACTTGGTATTATATGGCGGTATTCCTAGATATTGTAGATTACCATTATTATTTGGTATTATATGGCGGTATTCCTAGATATGAAGGGTACCAATTATAATTTGATATTATACAGTATGGCGGTATTCCTAGATATTGTAAGTTACCATTATTACTTGGTATTATATGGCGGTATTCCTAGATATTGTAGTGTCCATTATTATTTTGTATTATATGGCGGTATTCCTAGATATTGCAGGTTACCATTATTACTTGGTATTATATGGCGGTATTGCTAGATATTGTAGGTTACAATTATTACTTGGTACTATATGGCGGTATTCCTACATATTACAGCCTACCATTATTGTTTATTTAATAAGTAATTATTTCTATAGTTATTAATTGATTGATAATTAGTTACATTGTTACAGTCTAGGCAATGCTCTGTGAGCTAAACAGTTTGAAATTGAGGCTGATACATTGTAACAAATCGTCAGGACAGGACTGAGATCGCTGCGGACCTGTTTAGCTCACAGAAGATTGTTCAGACTGAATACAATGTGTACATCAAATCAAAAATAATCTATAACACCTGTATATGAACAGAGCCCAAGACAGTCAGTACTTTACGCCATGCAGTGCACATAATGCTGTCCTTAGTTCCATGTAATATGGCCACTTGTGTGGTGAAGAACTCCCATAATGCACTGCTGCCTTGGCTGTGGTCAGGTCCGCTCAGCAGGCAGACGACTGGTTAAATACACCCTGCTAGACTGCAGAACTTCAGTGTCCGCACGTAAAGCGTCGGCGTTAAACGCTGGTCAGCTATACATTATGATAATTCCAGACTGCATTGTGCTTAATGTTGTGGGAAATGAAGAGCCGCGCACTTTCATGCTGTGTAAAATTGTTTATTTTAGGAGACAACAGGAGAGATTAATCAAAGTTTTACTGCACATCAGAGCGAGCCGGAACGTGACAGATTTACTGGAGACCATGTGTCCGTATACTGTGCAGAGGCAGCCATAGGTGGTGGCAGTGGCCAGAGTGAGTACTGGCAGGGGTGTGACTCTAGGGGGAGCAATAGAACCCGGCCCCCGAGGGACTCTCTGTAACATATATATATGTATATGTATATATGTAACATATGGTGATACCTGAAGGGTAGAATAGAATTATCTATCTATCTATCTATCTATCTATCTATCTATCTATCATCTATCTATCTATCTATCTATCTATCTATCTCCTATCTATCCATCTATCTATCTATCTATCTCCTATCTATCTATCTCCTATCTATCTATCTATCTATCTATCTATCTATCTCCTATCTATCTATCTATCTATCTATCTATCTATCTATCTATCTCCTATCTATCTATCTATCTATCTATCTATCTATCTCCTATCTATCTATCTATCTATCTATCTATCTATCTCCTATCTATCTATCTATCTATCTATCTCCTATCTATCTATCTATCTATCTATCTATCTATCTATCTCCTATCTATCTATCTATTTATCTCCTATCTATCTATCTCCTATCTATCTATCTATCTATCTATCTATCTATCTCCTATCTATCTATCTATCTATCTATCTATCTATCTCCTATCTATCTATCTATCTATCTATCTATCTCCTATCTATCTATCTCCTATCTATCTATCTATCTATCTATCTATCTATCTATCTATCTATCTATATATCTCCTATCTATCTATCTATCTCCTATCTATCTATCTATCTATCTATCTATCTATCTATCTCCTATCTATCTATCTATCTATCTATCTATCTCCTATCTATCTATCTCCTATCTATCTATCTATTTATCTCCTATCTATCTATCTCCTATCTATCTATCTATCTATCTATCTATCTATCTATCTATCTATCTATCTCCTATCTATCTATCTATCTATCTATCTATCTATCTCCTATCTATCTATCTCCTATCTATCTATCTATCTATCTATCTATCTATCTATCTATCTATCTCCTATCTATCTATCTATCTATCTATCTATCTCCTATCTATCTATCTATCTATCTCCTATCTATCTATCTCCTATCTATCTATCTATCTATCTATCTATCTATCCATCTATCTATCGCCTATCTATCTATCTATCTATCTATCTCCTATCTATCTATCTATCTATCTATCTATCTATCTATCTCCTATCTATCTATCTATCTATCTATCTATCTATCTATCTATCTATCTATTATCTATCTATCTATCTATCTCCTATCTATCTATCTATCTATCTATCTCCTATCTATCTATCTATCTATCTATCTATCTATCTATCTCCTATCTATCTATCTATCTATCTATCTCCTATCTATCTATCTATCTATCTATCTATCTCCTATCTATCTATCTATCTATCTATCTATCTATCTATCTATCTATCTCTTATCTATCTATCTATCTATCTATCTATCTATCTCCTATCTATATATCTCTTATCTATCTATCTATCTATCTATCTATCTATCATCTATCTATCTATCTATCTATCTATCTCCTATCTATCTATTTATCTATCTATCTATCTATCTATCTATCTATCTCCTATCTATCTATCTATCTATCTATCTATCTGTCTCCTATCTATCTATCTATCTATCTATCTATCTATCTATCTATCTATCTATCTATCTATCCTCATCTCCTTCCTATCATGAGGACATGGGGCTGGATATCCCTTTAAGCCCCCCGGGCTGGGTTTCTTTGACAGATACACAGAGATGTAATTTTCGCACAATACGTCTAGTTACAATTTTCCTATAACTGCGGGTCAGAGAGGAGTACACAGAGTCTGCGTATATATAATTAAGAAAGATAAGAACTCGTTTGGATGCGGTTTAATGACTACGTTGTGGGAAGTGGCTGTGATTATAAGATTACCGCCATTGTGCACCTTCCCTCTCTGCAGATTCCTCCTTTATAAACAGTGACAAAGATATGGAAGTTGAAGGACTGCAGATCACTGAGTCTAAGTGGATGTTACTGACTGCCGGGGCAAATGGAGAGGTGAGGGGCAGATAGCAGGAGAAGGAAAGATGAGACCTGATAGGTATTGTGAAGGGTCCCATCCAAAGACATGAGCCCTATAGCAAACCTGCAATAAGATCCCACTGCAAGATAAGAACACGAAAGGGATAATACACACAGTGATGTCACAGTACAGAGATAATACACACAGTGATGTCACAGTACAGGATAATACACACAGTGATGTCACAGTACAGGGATAATACACACAGTGATGTCACAGTACAGGGATAATACACACAGTGATGTCACAGTACAGGATAATACACACAGTGATGTCACAGTACAGGATAATACACACAGTGATGTCACAGTACAGGATAATACACACAGTGATGTCACAGTACAGAGATAATACACACAGTGATGTCACAGTACAGGATAATACACACAGTGATGTCACAGTACAGGGATAATACACACAGTGATGTCACAGTACAGGATAATACACACAGTGATGTCACAGTACAGGATAATACACACAGTGATGTCACAGTACAGAGATAATACACACAGTGATGTCACAGTACAGAGATAATACACACAGTGATGTCACAGTACAGGGATAATACACACAGTGATGTCACAGTACAGAGATAATACACACAGTGATGTCACAGTACAGAGATAATACACACAGTGATGTCACAGTACAGGATAATACACACAGTGATGTCACAGTACAGGGATAATACACACAGTGATGTCACAGTACAGGGATAATACACACAGTGATGTCACAGTACAGGGATAATACACACAGTGATGTCACAGTACAGGATAATACACACAGTGATGTCACAGTACAGGATAATACACACAGTGATGTCACAGTACAGAGATAATACACACAGTGATGTCACAGTACAGGATAATACACACAGTGATGTCACAGTACAGAGATAATACACACAGTGATGTCACAGTACAGGGATAATACACACAGTGATGTCACAGTACAGGGATAATACACACAGTGATGTCACAGTACAGAGATAATACACACAGTGATGTCACAGTACAGAGATAATACACACAGTGATGTCACAGTACAGGGATAATACACACAGTGATGTCACAGTACAGGATAATACACACAGTGATGTCACAGTACAGGGATAATACACACAGTGATGTCACAGTACAGGGATAATACACACAGTGATGTCACAGTACAGAGATAATACACACAGTGATGTCACAGTACAGGATAATACACACAGTGATGTCACAGTACAGGGATAATACACACAGTGATGTCACAGTACAGGGATAATACACACAGTGATGTCACAGTACAGGATAATACACACAGTGATGTCACAGTACAGGATAATACACACAGTGATGTCACAGTACAGGGATAATACACACAGTGATGTCACAGTACAGGATAATACACACAGTGATGTCACAGTACAGGATAATACACACAGTGATGTCACAGTACAGAGATAATACACACAGTGATGTCACAGTACAGGATAATACACACAGTGATGTCACAGTAAAGAGATAATACACACAGTGATGTCACAGTACAAGGATAATACACACAGTGATGTCACAGTACAGGATAATACACACAGTGATGTCACAGTACAGAGATAATACACACAGTGATGTCACAGTACAGAGATAATACACACAGTGATGTCACAGTACAGAGATAATACACACAGTGATGTCACAGTACAGAGATAATACACACAGTGATGTCACAGTACAGAGATAATACACACCGTGATGTCACAGTACAGGATAATACACACAGTGATGTCACAGTACAGGATAATACACACAATGATGTCACAGTACAGAGATAATACACACCGTGATGTCACAGTACAGGATAATACACACAGTGATGTCACAGTACAGAGATAATACACATAGTGATGTCACAGTACAGAGATAATACACACAGTGATGTCACAGTACAGAGATATTACACACAGTGATGTCACAGTACAGGGATAATACACACAGTGATGTCACAGTACAGAGATAATACACACAGTGATGTCACAGTACAGGGATAATACACACAGTGATGTCACAGTACAGGATAATACACACAGTGATGTCACAGTACAGAGATAATACACACAGTGATGTCACAGTACAGGGATAATACACACAGTGATGTCACAGTACAGGATAATACACACAGTGATGTCACAGTACAGAGATAATACACACAGTGATGTCACAGTACAGAGATAATACACACAGTGATGTCACAGTACAGAGATAATACACACAGTGATGTCACAGTACAGGATAATACACACAGTGATGTCACAGTACAGGGATAATACACACAGTGATGTCACAGTACAGGGATAATACACACAGTGATGTCACAGTACAGGATAATACACACAGTGATGTCACAGTACAGGGATAATACACACAGTGATGTCACAGTACAGAGATAATACACACAGTGATGTCACAGTACAGAGATAATACACACAGTGATGTCACAGTACAGGATAATACACACAGTGATGTCACAGTACAGGATAATACACACAGTGATGTCACAGTACAGAGATAATACACACGGTGATGTCACAGTACAGAGATAATACACACAGTGATGTCACAGTACAGGGATAATACACACAGTGATGTAACAGTACAGGGATAATACACACAGTGATGTCACAGTACAGGATAATACACACAGTGATGTCACAGTACAGAGATAATACACACAGTGATGTCACAGTACAGGATAATACACACAGTGATGTCACAGTACAGGATAATACACACAGTGATGTCACAGTACAGAGATATTACACACAGTGATGTCACAGTACAGGATAATACACACAGTGATGTCACAGTACAGAGATAATACACACAGTGATGTCACAGTACAGGATAATACACACAGTGATGTCACAGTACAGGATAATACACACAATGATGTCACAGTACAGAGATAATACACACAGTGATGTCACAGTACAGGATAATACACACAGTGATGTCACAGTACAGAGATAATACACACAGTGATGTCACAGTACAGAGATAATACACACAGTGATGTCACAGTACAGGGATAATACACACAGTTATGTAACAGTACAGGGATAATACACACAGTGATGTCACAGTACAGAGATAATACACACAGTGATGTCACAGTACAGAGATAATACACACAGTGATGTCACAGTACAGAGATAATACACACAGTGATGTCACAGTACAGAGATAATACACACAGTGATGTCACAGTACAGAGATAATACACACAGTGATGTCACAGTACAGGGATAATACACACAGTGATGTCACAGTACAGAGATAATACACACAGTGATGTCACAGTACAGAGATAATACACACAGTGATGTCACAGTACAGGATAATACACACAGTGATGTCACAGTACAGGGATAATACACACAGTGATGTCACAGTACAGGATAATACACACAGTGATGTCACAGTACAGGGATAATACACACAGTGATGTCACAGTACAGGGATAATATACACAAATGGTACATGGCATGGAGGGCCCTAATAAAATACTTCATATACAGTAGGGGCCCATAAGCCCTTATTTTCCATTGCGGGGCCCCGTACAGCGGACCCCATCCCATCCCACCGATTCATCCACTGCAATGATTTTTCTCATTCTGATTTAACCCTTTAGGGGATTTTATTAAATGAAATACAATCAATGCGCAGGCGAGGAGAACAGGGGAACCACTCTGCAGCTACGTATAGCGGCGTGCGGGAAGTTAATTTGATTCCTCGTGATAAGCATTTGTGAGTAATTTGTGAAATGATTACACATTATGATAAGTGAGCATTAGAGATCATTGCCGGAGCCGAGGCCAGTCTCACATCGCCTCGCTCTTACATGGAGTCCTGTTCGGTAATTATTAAAAATAAAAATGTCACATTGCGCCCTCATCGCTTTACCTGCCTTGTGATTGCTACAGAACAAGTGGGATGTCACCTGCTCTGTAAAGTGGAGCTCCGATGGCGGCACGGACTGTCATCAATTCAGAACTCAACGTTTTACCCATTAGATTTAAGGTGACCAAACATGTAAAATAAAGGTTGGCCAAACCTGATCATTTTGGTGGTCAACTAACATGTATGGTGGGGGACAAATGTATACCCCAATGGTAGATAATGGGAGAAGGAAGGGTTGCGTCCATTGGATATTGCCATATCTGACCAGATGTTCTTCCAGAAGATTCACTACCATCCGTGATGTTTGGCATTGGTCGCTCGCTGGGGTGGAGCTGATCTTGGGATTTCATGATCGTTTTTAAAATCCGATTTTTGATCCTTTTCCAGCCGATCCCGGTCGTGAAATTTGATCGATCGCCGATCGGAATCCAATCTTTTCCAATCCCTCGTGTTAGCTTTTCCCACAGTGATTGGCCAGTAGCCAAGCCTTGTGGGAACTAACGTGAGACCTTGATCACGCCTAAAAAGATCGGGATCAGAATTCCCATCGCGTTCGTGAAATTTGCTCGATCCGATCTTTTCCGATCCCGATCGCTCAACCCTATCGCTCGCTTCTCCCTATTTTATTGAGAACACACAAATACTTGGCTGGGTCATAGAATATCTGTTGACTCAATGAACTGTTGAAGGTAGACGGTTAACTTTAGTCCAATTTATCTCGGGATCAGCATTGGTTGTAGTTGTGGGGTTGGGTGATGGCAGGTAGGACTAACCTGGAAAGAAAAATGAACAAGAGCAAGAATGCATCAAGGAAACTTGAGACGTGTAGAGTCTAGAGCATCTGATGAGATGAATCAATATTAACAAGAACACGGTCAACCCATTCCTTGCAAATGGTAGCCACTAAAGTGAGATGGAACTATGGTGAAAGAAACAAGGCTTCTTCCTCTTTAGTTGCCTTCACCCTTTCTTTCCTATCCTATCTATCCTATCTACTCTATCCCAAAACCCTTAAAAGCCATGAAGGTTCCTAGAAGACGTAAGAAGATTCCAAGGCCAAAACCCAACTAGATGTAGTTCTTGGAGGAGATATGTGAATGACGACCTTATACCAATAGTGGTCCCCTACAGGAGACGTGGGGCTCACACTGGCCTTGCATGTCAGATACAGCTTGTGTGGCTGATAAGGTTGAGCGATCAGGATCGGAAAAGATCGGATTCTGATCGGCAATTGAGTAAATTTCACGATCGCAATCGGAATTCTGATCCCGATCTTTTCCAGCGGGATCATGGTCAGAGGTTATCTCTAGATCGGCTCAACCCCAAAAGTGACTTTTCCCATAAAGAAGCATTGACTAGTGTTGAGCGATCGGTATCGGAAAAGATCGGATTCCGACCGGTGATTGAGCAAATTTCACGATTGCAATCGGGATCGGCTGAAAAATGATCAGAAATTGGATTTTAAAATCGATCCTGAAATCTCAAGATCAGCTCAACCCTAGTGGCTGACTATTCCTACTGCTCAACTGAATGTGGAGCGTGGAGTAAGAGGCTTTCAGACACCTTTGGTGGAGGCCTACCTCTCTTACAAAATTGGAATGTTGCGATCCAAAATCCATATCTGCCATCTAGAGGAAGTCAGAAGGTCCCCATACACATTAGATGGTTGACAGATCCAGCTGAATTCGGCAGGTTCAGATGGGAGTAGCCCAACGTGTATGGTCACCTTCGATCAACGACCAAATTGGTTACATCTCAGAATCTACCGATCCTCTGTAGCTCCTAACACATTGATATCGACAATGGATTCTGCCACTCTTTGAAAAAAGACCTCACCCCCCGGCATCAGATTGTTCCAAGCTTCCTCGTACCAAAATTCAGTACAACATTCAGTAAAAGTTGCTCCTTTCCGTTTCTTGAGCCGCTGCCATGTCTTTGGTTAATTATGCCAAGAGTTCCTAAAAAACCTACGGCTTCAGCTTCTCGTATTTATCTCTCAAGGTTAAATACAGACAACAATGTTTCACTGCTGGGAGGATTCTGCACAATGGGGAAGTATCCGAGAGTAGAGGAAAATTAATACAGAAGTCCCGAGCTTTGGCAGCCGTCCCCAATGAAGTGAAATAATAGCACGCTGAACAGCCATCCCATCATTGTGTTTGGTAAATTTTAGAAAATGGTTGGGATTCTGATGTGACCTTTGAAAAAACGGGTAAAAAAATATAGTTTGAGGAAAATATAAGTACAAAGAGGTCCACAGAGGAGAAGATCCTGGGCAAAGACCAAGAGCCAGGTCTTCTTCAGGCCACCACACTTTGCTTGACCTCAACTTGTAACAGTGACCATACACATTGGATGGTATCAGCAGAACCTAAACCCAACTGAGGATCCCCTTATACTCTTATGGGTCTGATGATCTTCTTCCATATTGGTATGGTCCAGTGCCCGTTCCGTAAAGATTGAGGACTGAAGATGGGGCCAATGATGACTTGTGGATCTAAAGGTCTCTAATGGAGTTGACATGGAGCTAATCCAGAGACCAAGGTCTAAGTGGTTAGGTGGTTCTAATTCTCAGTACAGGAGACCAAAATGTATAGCCAAACAGAAAAGGGGTCAAGACCGGTAGAGTTCGGTTCTAAGCAGGGAGCAGAATCTCATTGTGGTAGCGTAGAAACCAAATGGACCTTAATGTTCTGACCTAGAATGGAGGGAAGAAGACACTAATAAAGCCTGGGAACCTTAAGCACTGGGTGGGGTCAAGAGTACCTAGCACATTGTCCCTCGGGAATCCATGTGAATGAGGACAGAGTGGTACAGTGTAGGAGGTACATTGCCACCAAAAATATCCAATGCTAATGTTTATCTTTGGCCAAGCTTGGCTTGATGATCAGCATCGGTGGACTTCCTTGTGTATTCCTTGTAGTCTGCAGCAAGCCAACAATGGTGGACATGATCTTAAGGGTACACCTTCTTATCGAAGACGCCCACCTTAACTCGTCCATCTATAACCACCCCGTAATCCAATATCTGACCCATAAAGGAGTCTTAGAACATGACTCGGGATACGACAACTGTAGACAACTGTTTTGGGGTTTTTTGGCCAACGTGAGTACAGAGCAGGGTACTGGTTGGGTAGACGAGATGTTTTTGGAGCAGCCCTGAAGAAACTGGTTGTCATTTTCGGAAGGGAACTCATTTACATAGTGGATAGGAACAGCCTAGTCTTGATGTTTGGTTGTCCTCAGAACCTCCAAGAACCTGCCAATAGAAGGCACAGCGTACATGACAGCCCCCGAGGCAAATATTGGGCCCAACATCGTGATCCCAGTCCGCAGATTGTAAACCAATGCTCTCAAATCTCAGGCTCCTTGCCTAATATTACAGCTGACATGAAACCATCTGTGACCAACATATGTGCTCCACAAGACTTTGGCTGAAAATGGATCGTATAAATCTGCTGTGCGAACGAGTCAGGCAGCCATTCGAGTCAATTTAAGAAAACATGGAGGCGATGGATATCCATCTGCGGTTACGGAATTAGCCCGCCATAGAGCAATGTATACGGCACCACCGCGCGCGATCTAAAACACCATAGTTCCTATCCCCCTCTAGAGGCGACCGGTGGTATTGCAGCGCGGCACAATGGTCGCCAAATACTTGGTTTCTTCCATACACTTTGATTTGCGTGTCTTTCCGCCTTGTGCATTCAGCGTGATATTTGAAAGGCGAAATTCTTAAAATAAGTGACACTTGCCCTTTAAGCGTGCACACAACAGCGCAGTGTTTAATCAGCTTCAGAAATAACTCGCCTCTGCTTGACTGCGTCCGCGGCCCCTTCTTCTTTTCAGATCTAACTTCTTATTTGCGACCCGAGACGTGGCTAAGACTATACTTCCAATTTGGGAGGTGTCAATCCTTCGGCGTCCGCGCCCCCATATACTCAGCAGTCTGCCCATAGGCTTCAAAGAGGCACATATGGCTAAAATCATACCACTCACGGGAAATAAAGGAATTAAGAGGGAACGTTGCCAGCTACCCTTAGGCACTGCATTTGCTTTGCTTTCTGCTGTGATGTAAACTTTTTCAGCTAAATTAACACTGGCTTCTATTTCCCTGCGGTTACTTACAAGCAAATACATCACGCGCTAAAGTGTACATTGCTTATGTGCAAATGTCCACATCTCCGTGTGCACGGGTTTGGAGGACGAGATAATGCGGCTGCGTTGCGTTTTTTGCATGTATGCTCAGGATGTCGTGTCGATAGGAGATGGCGGTACTATGTGATTGATGGGGGCCCCACCTCAGGGACTTTCGCCGATCCGAAGAATGAATGGCTTTAGCCCATTTGCCTGGTCACATGAATAGGACTAGCTGGAGTTGGCGGGGTGCGGCTGTGCAGGGACATGCAGTCGGGTGGCCGGCTATTATTATCAGGATCAGTAGGGGGCCCACCAATCACAAGGCACTCCTACCAAATAATAATAATTAGAATATATCAGTCTGCACCATCAATGATCCCACACAGTATAATACGCTCCAGTGACAGCATGCATTATAATGCTCCCCAGAGGACCACACAGTGTAATGCTCCCCACTGACCCCATACAGTACAATGCTCCCCAGTGACATCACATAGTATAATGCTCCCCAGAAGACCACACAGTATACTGCTCCCCACTGACCCCATACAGTATAATGCTCCACAGTGACATCACACAGTATAATGCTCCCCAATGACACCACCAAGTATAATACTCTCCAGTGACACCACATGTTATAATGCTCCCCAGAGGACCACAAACAGTATAGTGTTCCCCAGTGACATCACACAGTATAATGCTTCCCAGAGGTTTCCCCAATTGATAACCTTCCCCATAGACCCTCAAACAGATTAATGCTCTGCAGTTGTCTCACACAGTATAGTGTTTCCCAGTGACACCACACAGTATAATGCTCCCCAGAGGTCCACACACAGTAAAATGCTCCCCAGAGGTCCACACACAGTATAATGCTCCCCAGAGGTCCACACACAGTATAATGCTCCCCAGAGGTCCACACACAGTATAATGCTCCCCAGAGGTCCACACACAATATAATGTTCCCCAGAGGTCCACACACAGTATAATGCTCCCCAGAGGTCCACACACAGTATAATGCTCCCCAGTGACACCACATAGTGTAATGCTCCCTAGAGGTCCTCACACAATATACTGCTCCCTAGAGAACCCTCACACAGTATAATGCTCCCCAGAGGTCCACACACAGTATAATGCTCCCCAGAGGTCCACACACAGTATAATGCTCCCCAGAGGTCCACACACAGTATAATGCTCCCCAGAGGTCCACACACAGTATAATGCTCCCCAGAGGTCCACAAACAGTATAATGCTCCCCAGACATCCACACACAGTATAATGCTCCCCAGAGGTCTACACACAGTATAATGCTCCCCAGAGGTCCACACACAGTATAATGCTCCCCAGAGGTCCACACACAGTATAATGCTCCCCAGAGGTCCACACACAGTATAATGCTCCCCAGAGGTCCACAAACAGTATAATGCTCCCCAGAGGTCCACACACAGTATAATGCTCCCTAGAGGTCCACACACAGTATAATGCTCCCTAGAGGTCCTCACACAATATACTGCTCCCTAGAGAACCCTCACACAGTATAATGCTCCCCAGAGGTCCACACACAGTATAATGCTCCCCAGAGGTCCACACACAGTATAATGCTCCCCAGAGGTCCACACACAGTATAATGCTCCCCAGAGGTCCACACACAGTATAATGCTCCCCAGAGGTCCACACACAGTATAATGCTCCCCAGAGGTCCACAAACAGTATAATGCTCCCCAGACATCCACACACAGTATAATGCTCCCCAGAGGTCTACACACAGTATAATGCTCCCCAGAGGTCCACACACAGTATAATGCTCCCCAGAGGTCCACACACAGTATAATGCTCCCCAGAGGTCCACACACAGTATAATGCTCCCCAGAGGTCCACAAACAGTATAATGCTCCCCAGAGGTCCACACACAGTATAATGCTCCCTAGAGGTCCACACACAGTATAATGCTCCCTAGAGGTCCTCACACAGTATAATGCTCCCTAGAGGTCCTCACACAGTATAATGCTCCCCAAAGTCCCCTCACACAGTATAATGCTCCCTAGAGGTCCTCATACAGTATAATGCTCCCTAGAGGTCCTCATACAGTAAAATGCTCCCTAGAGGTCCTCACACAGTATAATGCTCCCTAGAGGTCCTCACACAGTATAATGCTCCCTAGAGGTCCTCACACAGTATAATGCTCCCCAGAGGTCCTCACACAGTATAATGCTCCCTAGACGTCCTCACACAGTATAATGCTCCCTAGAGGTCCTCACACAGTATAATGCTCCCTAGAGGTCCTCACACAGTATAATGCTCCCCAAAGTCCCCTCATACAGTATAATGCTCCCCAGTGACACCACTTAGTATAATGCTCTATAGAGGTCCTCACACAGTATAATGC
Organism: Leptodactylus fuscus; assembly: GCF_031893055.1. Taxonomy (NCBI): domain Eukaryota; kingdom Metazoa; phylum Chordata; class Amphibia; order Anura; family Leptodactylidae; genus Leptodactylus; species Leptodactylus fuscus. The sequence goes on along the minus strand of NC_134270.1, from coordinate 175,404,133 downwards.
TCCCCAGAGTCCACACACAGTATAATGCTCCCCAGAGGTCCACACACAGTATAATGCTCCCTAGAGGTCCACACACAGTATAATGCTCCCCAGAGGTCCACACACAGTATAATGCTCCCTAGAGGTCCACAAACAGTATAATGCTCCCCAGAGGTCCACACACAGTATAATGCTCCCTAGAGTTCCTCACCCAGTATAATGCTCCCCAGTGACACCACATAGTATAATGCTCCCTAGAGTCCCCTCATACAGTATAATGCTCCCCAGAGGTCCTCACACAGTATAATGCTCCCCAGAGGTCCACACACAGTATAATGCTCCCTAGAGTCTCCTCATACAGTATAATGCTCCCTAGAGCCCCCTCATACAGTATAATGCTTCCTAGAGTCCCCTCACACAGTATAATGCTCCCTAGAGCCCCCCCATACAGTATAATGCTTCCCAGAGGGCCCTTTGTATTAGAGCTGCGGCTCAGTGTATAGGACTGAATTGCATTACCAGGCTTATCATATGAACTGCAGTGTTTCTTCCAGAAACAGCAGACCCTAAAGGAACAAACCCTGTAAGTCTTAAGGATGATGAAATGAGTAAAGTCTAAGTAATCAGACTCATAACTGTCAGGTGGGCGGTCTCTGTCTAGGTGTCCCAGCTTAGGACCACCCACCTGACAGTAGAGAGCTTGATTAGCCAATCGATGAAACAGAAATGATTGCTTGGGATTGGTATGGACTAGAGTGAAAATGTAATCTGTGCTGGAATCAGTAGAAGATGCAAAGAATTGGGGTTGGAGGAGGCGGGGAGGGGTCCTTATTAAAGGGATTGTCTTGAATGAAAAAAAAAGAACAAAAAACAATGTGTGTTACGGGATTTCAGCTTTGTTGACTTCAACGTCATTAGGCTGCAATACCACAAGCCTCCTGTGAACAGCTGTGGCGCTGTGTCTATTCTTTTACCTAATTTTGTACACCCCCTTTCCCGGGGGTTAAATGAGAGAGCTCTCCATGTAATTGTTAGCGCGTATGTGCCTTTGTGTGTATATATTTACTCTTTCATCCAGAACAAATCTAGCGAGCTCATTGTGAATATCCGCTTGTGAGGAACGCTCCATGCATAGCTGCAATTATCCTTCAGCCTACAGCGATCCGTGCGACTCGCACAACACAAGGCAGAGCCGAGGATTTTATACTGAGCACAATAAAGTCTATAGAAAAACTACATTAGAGGTGGGAAAAAAAAAACCTGCGTAATCGCAACGCCAGCTTTTAGCGCCGGCGAAATGACAGTAAATTGTTGTGTTTATTATAATCACTCAAATCTATTTAAGTCGTTCTGTTAAATGTGTAATTACGAGGGCAAAGAACTCGCGTGATTCACCCGGAGTCTGTACTTGGATGTGCAAAGAAGCTTCTGGATAACAGAAAAAATTCTAAAAAACATTCTGGCAAGAATAGTCAGCGGCCTCGAAAAAAGGAGCGGGAAGATTTGGAAATTGACAGCAATACGTGCAGTACAATATAGAGAAAATTATCTAAAAATAGGATTTTTTGCAATGGTGTGTAGTACCCCTAAATACCTGTAGGTGTCACTGCTCCATTACCCTCTTTTAGCCGTTTTCCCACTTGTTTTGGAGTATTTTGTGCAATGCAAAAAGATTATGGGGAATATTGGGAAATTTTGGAAGTTGATAGCAATTTTTTTGCCTAAAATTCTGTATCATTTTTTTAAATGGAGTGTAGCACCACCAAATGCCTGTAGGTGTCACTGTTCAATGAACCTGTTTTTAGCAGTTTACCACATGTTTTGAAGTATTTTTTTGCAATGCAAAAATACTCTGGGGAATACTTGGAATTTGATAGGAATCGATATTGTTTAGAAAATTGATTAAAATTCTCTATGATTTTTTGAAATGGAGTGCAGTACCACCAAATGCCTGTAGCTGTCACTGTTCATTGGCTTCTTTTAGTCGTTTTCTACTGGTTTCAGATTATTTTATACAATGGAAAAATAATCCAGGGAGACTTGGGAATTTGATAGCAATGGATACTGCATAAAAAAGAGAAAACTAAATAAGATATATTTTTTTAAAGAGTGTAGTACCCGCAAGTGCCTGTAGGTGTCCCTGTTCAATTGACCACTTTTATTAGGTTTCCACTTGTTTTTGAGTTTTTGTTTACAATGCAGGAAATCTTAGAATTTGTCAGCAATTGATATTGTATAGAAAAGAGAAAATTACCTAAAATTCTCTATACGATTTTTTTGGATTGGTGTGTAGTACCCCTAAAGGCCTGTAGGTGTCACTGTTCAATTAACTTCTTTTAGCAGTTTTCCACTTGTTTTGGAGTAGTTTTTGCAATTCTGGGGAATACTGGGAAATTTTGGAATTGATAACAATCGATATTGTTTAGAGAATTAATTAAAAATCTCTATGATTTTGTGAAATGGAGTGCAGTACCGCCAATTCCCTGCAGGTGTCACTGTTTATGGGCTTCTTTTAGCAATTTTCCACTTGTTTTGGAGTATTTTTTGCAATACAAAAAGATTATAGAGAATATTGAGAAATTTTGGAATTTGCCTAAAATTCTCTATATGATTTTTTGATATGGAGTGTAGTACCACCAAATGCCTGTAGGTGTCACTATTCACTGGCTTCTTTTAATAGTTTTCTATTTGTTTCAGATTATTTTCTGCAATGCAAAAATAATCCGGGGAGATTTTGGAATTTGATAGCAATGGATACTGTATATAAAGAAAATTAACTAAAATTCTTTATATGATTTTTTTAAAGAGTGTAGTACCAGCAAGTGCCTGTAAGTGTCCCTGTTCAATTGACAACTTTTAGTAGATTTCCACTTGTTTAGGAAGTTTTGAATTTGAATTGTATAGAAAAGAGAATATTACCTAAAATTATCGATGTGATTTTTATGGATTGGTGTGTAGTACCCCGAAATGCCTGTAGGTGTCACTGTTCAATTAACTTCTTTTAGCAGTTTTACACTTGTTTTGTTTTTGCTATTCTGGGGAATACTGGCAAATTTTGGAATTGATAACAGTCGATATTGTTTGGAAAATTGATTAAAAATCTCTATGATTTTGTGAAATGGAGTGCAGTACCACCAATTGCCTGCAGGTGTCACTGTTTATGGGATTCCTTTAGTAGTTTTCCACTTGTTTCAGAATATTTTTTGCAATGCAAAAACACTTTTGGGAATGCAGGGAAATTTTGGCATTTGATAGCAATGGATATTGTATAGAAAAGAGAAAATGAACAAAAATTCTCTGATTTTTTGGGACCTTAATGTAGTACCGCCAAATGCCTGTAGGTGTCACTGATCAATTGACCACTTTTAATAGGTTTCCAGTAACTATTGAGTATTTGCTGTAATGTGGATTGTTTCTTCCAACTAATGGTTATATATGGCGGTCACTCCATTAGAGCGCTGGTAAGATGGAAGGGGTAAACATTGCCCCAAGCACCGCACTGTAACGCAAAAATATTCTCTGCAGTACAGGAAATTTTGGAAT